>NC_056431.1:77692926-77725426 GCF_018296145.1 Oncorhynchus tshawytscha
AATTAATAAATGCATTTGACGGTTATTAATATTGACTGTACTAGAAACTTTAAACCCTTTTATGGGATGGATTTTTAGAAATATAGCTTCATTAGTTGGATTAATATTATGGTGTTTATATTCAGAGAAAAACGGAAATGCATTTCTTACTGTAGCCGATGTAGGTCTACGGGTTTCAGTTTGGAAAATATGGCGCTGCACAACGTGACAGTCATCCAGACTACAGTAGAATAAGGTAACATCACCTAAACAAGTCCGTTAGACACATTCTGTGCTGTGAAGGTAAAGTCTAGTTGGGGTTAGTAACTGGGTTAGTACCTGGGTTAGTACCTGGGGTTACTACCTGGGTTAGTACCTGGGGTTACTACCTGGGTTAGTACCTGGGGTTAGTACCCGGGGTTACTACCTGGGTTAGTACCTGGGTTAGTACCTGGGGTTACTACCTGGGTTAGTACCTGGGGTTACTACCTGGGTTAGTACCTGGGTTAGTACCTGGGGTTACTACCTGGGTTAGTACCTGGGGTTACTACCTGGGTTAGTACCTGGGGTTACTACCTGGGTTAGTACCTGGGGTTACTACCTGGGTTAGTACCTGGGGTTACTATCTGGAGTTAGTACCTGGGGTTACTACCTGGGTTAGTACCTGGGGTTACTACCTGGGTTAGTACCTGGGGTTACTACCTGGGTTAGTACCTGGGGTTACTACCTGGGTTAGTACCTGGGTTAGTACCTGGGGTTACTACCTGGGTTAGTACCTGGGGTTATTACCTGGGGTTACTATCTGGGTTAGTACCTGGTGTTAGTACCTGGGTTACTACCTGGGTTAGTAACTGGGTTACTACCTGGGTTACTACCTGGGGCTACTACCTGGGTTAGTACCTGGGTTAGTACCTGGGGTTACCACCTGGGGTTAGTACCTGGGTTAGTACCTGGGGTTAGTACCTGGGGTTACTACCTGGGGTTAGTACCTGGGGTTAGTACCTAGGGTTACTATCTGGGGTTACTACCTGGGGTTAGTACCTGGGTTAGTACCTGGGGTTAGTACCTGGGGTTAGTACCTGGGTTAGTACCCGGGGTTACTACCTGGGGTTAGTACCTGGGGTTAGTACCTGGGTTAGTACCTGGGTTAGTACCTGGGGTTACTATCTGGAGTTAGTACCTGGGTTAGTACCTGGGTTAGTACCTGGGTAACTACCCGGGGTTAGTACCTGGGGTTAGTACCTGGGTTAGTACCTGGGTTAGTACCTGGGGTTAGTACCTGGGGTTAGTACCTGGGTTACTACCTGGGTTACTACCTGGGTTACTACCTGGGGTTAGTACCTGGGGCTATTACCTGGGTTATTACCTGGGTTTACTACCTGGGTTAGTACATGGGGTTATTATCTGGGTTATCACCTGGGTTAGTACCTGGGGTTAGTACCTGGGTTAGTACCTGGGTTAGTACCTGGGGTTACTATCTGGGTTATACCTGGGTTAGTACCTATTGTTAATACCTGGGTTAGTACCTGGTGTTATTACCTGGGTTAGTACCTGGGTTATTACCTGGGGTTATTACCTGGGGCTACTACCTGAGGTTAGTACCTGGATTACTACCTGGTGTTAGTTACTGGGTTAGTAACTGGGTTAGTACCTGGGGGTTAGTACCTGGGCTAGTACCTGGGGTTAGTAACTGGGTTAGTAACTGGGTTAGTGCCTGGGGTTACTACCTGGGTTATTACCTGGGTTAGTACCTGGGGTTAGTACCTGGAGTTATTACCTGGGTTATTACCTGGGGTTACTACCTGGGTTAGTACCTGGGGTTACTACCTGGGGTTAGTACCTGGGGTTACTACCTGGGTTAGTACCTGGGGTTACTACCTGGGTTAGTACCTGGGGTTATTTCCTGGGATAATACCTGGGTTATTACCTGGGGTTAGTATCTGGGTTGGTACCTGGGGTTAGTACCTGGGGTTATTACCTGGGTTAGTACCTGGGGTTACTACCTGGGTTACTACATGGGTTAGTACCTGGGGTTACTACCTGGGTTAGTACCTAGGGTTAGTACCTGGGGTTAGTACCTGGGGCTATTACCTGAGGTTAGTACCTGGGGGTTAGTACCTGAGGTTAGTACCTGGGGTTAGTACCTGGGTTAGTACCTGGGGTTAGTACCTGGGGTTAGTAACTTGGGTTAGTACCTGGTTTACCGCCTGGGTTACTTCCTGGGGTGTAGTGGTAAAACTATAGATGGGTAAATTCTGATCGCTGGGTCGCAAAAAGCGCGTCTACCGCGTTTACTTGTTTCCCCTCCGCTACACCACTGGTTGGTACATTACACATCTCCCTCTGTGTCAGGTTTAGGACCGTACCATGTACACCATATCAGAGGGGGAGATCATTTCAAATGCTGAAGAAGGTACTGAAAGCTTTGCCTCAAGACTGTTATTTCCTGTTATCCAGTGTGAAATTGTATCCTTGTGTTGGTGGTTAGTCAGATGTGACGGAGGTCAACGTCAGGATAAATACACAACTGTGAAATCATTCCTCATTAAGTGTACTCTGCTCTCTCTCTCTGTTGAACACACTACAACGAGCCAAGCACCAGATGTTGAGTAGTATCCTTATCTTGTCTCTTCTCTCCTCCTCTCTTCTCTCCTCCTCTCTTATCTCTTCTCCTCTTCTCCTATCCTCTTCTCCTCTCCTCTTCTCCTCTCTTATCTCTTCTCCTCTCTTCTCTTCTCCTCTCCTCCCTTCTCCTCTCTTCTCCTCTCTCCTCTCTTCTCCTATCCTCCTCTCCTCTTCTCCTTCTCCTCTCTTCTCCTTTCTTCACCTCTCTTCTCCTCTCCTCTCTTCTCCTCTCTTCTCCTCTCCTCTTCTCCTCTCTTCTCTTCTCTTCTCCTCTCCTCTTCTCCTTCTCCTCTCTTCTCTCCTCCTCTCTTATCTCTCCTCCTCTCTTCTCCTCTCCTCTTCTCCTCTCTTCTCTTCTCTTCTCTTCTCTTCTCTTCTCTTCTCTTCTCTTCTCTTCTCCTCTCCTCTTCTCCTCTTCTCCTCCTCTCTTATCTCTTCTCCTCTCTTCTCCTCTCCTCTTCTCTCGTCTCTTCTCTACTCTCCTCTCTTCTCCTCTCTTCTCTCGGTTTTTGTTACATAGTGAAAAGGGCTTGAGGGTGTTGATTGGAACAGTTCCTCTCCCCTTGTTATGAGACTAAACGTCTGTCAATGTCTTTGTAAATATTGTACATATTTGATTCTTGTATATATATATATATATTAAGTGTTCTTGCTATTAATGTAATAATTATGGATTAATCTATTTATGTTTTATTGATGTTCTGAGTATTCTGAGGACTACCGTTCAGTACGTTGCTCTGTAGCACACCTCAGACGGTACTGAACAGAGCGATGTCTAGTACGTTGCTCTGTAACACACCTCGGACGGTACTGAACAGAGCGATGTCTGGTACGTTGCTCTGTAACACACTTCGGACGGTACTGAACAGAGCGATGTCTGGTACGTTGCTCTGTAACACACCTCGGACGGTATCCAGGCTTTTATGAGGAAGTACGATTACACGATTTTCACTGTTAGTCTATGGTCGGGGCGGGTTGGTTTTCCATGGCCGTGTGTCCCAAACGACACTCTATTCCCTATATAGTGCACTACTTTTGTTCAGGGTCCATAGGGCTCTGGTCAAAAGTAGTGCACTATGTAGGTATAAGTGTGCCATTTGGTACGCACACTATGAGTTGAAGCATTATTCTGTCATGTGTGCAAAGGGGGTAACTTAAACAGAAGATCTGAGCCTTGTATTAAATATTATACTTTTTTTTATTGAGTATGTATTTGTATGAACCTGGATATGATAAACATTGTGATTCTAAAATCGCTGACTACGCAGTTTTTTACAGCAGTTTGTTGTGTCTACATCTACAGCAGCAACACATGTTATCCACCATTAGACTCTTTTAAGAATTCACATGTGAGGCCATGTGCTAAACAGAGGGAGTAAGGGGACTAAAATAGTGGTGAAAGTAGTAGCCTACAATAAGGGAAAACGCCAGGTAAAAATACCCTTTATCTAGTCCTTAGCCTTTATCCTAATCTGGTAAAACACACACTATATCAAATAAAATCCAAGTTTATTTGTCACATGCACAGGACACACAAGGTGTAAATGGTACAGTGAAATAGTTACTTGTATATGTAACAGGGTTATATTGGTGATTCCCCTTGCCACTTTATTGTTAAGCCAATGGGTTTTTGGTTTGAGTTTGTCTTGCCTTCACCTACTCAACATGGCATCTTATTGGCTGGTTTGCGTAGCTTGCTTTACGAGGGGGGATGTTCCAGTTAGAATCGTCCCAGTGAACAAGCACCAAACCAGCGGTAAGTTGTTGGTTGCAAAGCACTGTACATCAAAAGTGATTTTTATACTCTCAAGTGATGATTTAAATGTACAATTTATATCAAATTGTTTGTAAATGTTATTCGAACATCACACATAAGATGCAGCGGTTTTTGGAGAATATTTGTTGTGCATTTTGTTGTAGAGAATTCCCGCCAGTACTAGCTAGCAATTTACCGTGTCTGGTGGGGGGGGTTCATATATTTTGTACAGTGCACGAGTGCAGAGTTGGATGGTGAGACGTGCATTGCAGGACGTGCAATTTTGTGCCGTTCCTATCAGGTACATTGTTAAAGATATTATATTGTATATTGTAATTGTATTATTTTGGTAACTGCCCCAGTGAACAAGCACCAAACCAGCGTGCGTGAGTGCAGAGTTGGATGGTGAGACGTGCATTACATGACGTGCAATTTTGTGCCATTCCTATCAGAATAAAGCTACATGACTGGTGCTGCATGTTGGAGTTCCGTGTCGATGACTGATTGTACACAACACAAGAAGAGTACTGTTACACATAGCACATGCAATATCAAAAACAGAAATAGTGAGCCACCCACATCTAGCTAAGTGGGTGGCTCACTATTGTCACGACATGTACACATGTTCATCAAATATACTAGAAAGCCATAATCACCCCCAGACACACCTGGTTAACTTTATGGGTCATGTCGTCATCTGCCGTAGTGGAGTCTTTTGTTTACAATGAACAATTAACCATAATCCCAATCCATACAGTACTAGCAATAGAAACTGATTGTCATAGCTAGCCACCATACACGAAATGGCGTAGTATGAATCTGCAGGTAGCTAAAGCTAACCTATTAGAAACTAAATCATTGTTACTCCACTGTAAAACACTCAGATCTGTGATAGTACAATGTGGAAAAAAACAGGTAGCTCATTAATAAACCCATCCATGTTTTAATCCACTGTTAATCCACTGTTAATCCACTGTTAATTTACTGTTAATCCACTGTTAATTTACTGTTAATCCACTGTTAATCCACTGTTAATTTACTGTTAATCCACTGTTAATTTACTGTTAATCCACTGTTAATCCACTGTTAATCCACTGTTAATCCACTGTTAATCCACCTTTAATTCACTGTTAATCCACTGTTAATCCACTGTTAATCCACTGTTAATCCACTGTTAATCCACCTTTAATTCACTGTTAATCCGCTGTTAATCCACTGTTAATCCACTGTTAATCCACTGTCTATCCACTGTTAATCCACTGTCTATCCACTGTTAATACACCGTCTATCCACTGTTAATCCACCGTTAATCCACCGTCTATCCTCTGTTAATCCACCGTTAATCCACTGTTAATCCACCATTAATCCACTAAATAAAATATGACCCATGCTTGACTGATCATGTTACTCTCACTTGATAGTAATGTACACACAGAGGTGATGGGTAAATAAAAGCCAAATCAACAATACACTCTATTTTATTTCAGATCATCGGCTGTGAAACATTGTGAAGCAGACAGACCCTTTCTGACACAAACACACACACACAAAGAAACGTGGACTACAGAGATACATCTCTTGACATTCTGGAGATCCCCTCTAGCCATGCGTGTTCTGTTCTGGCCAGGGCCTGACTTGAATTTCATTCCACCTTGTTCCCACCTTCTGATTACTGTAACATTGTCTTCTGATTACGGTAACATTGTCTTCTGATTACGGTAACATTGTATTCTGATTACGGTAACATTGTATTCTGATTACGGTAACATTGTCTTCTGATTACATTAACATTTTCTTCTGATTACGGTAACATTGTCTTCTGATTACGGTAACATTGTATTCTGATTACGGTAACATTGTCTTCTGATTACGGTAACATTGTATTCTGATTACGGTAACATTGTCTTCTGATTACATTAACATTGTCTTCTGATTACAGTAACATTGTCTTCTGATTACAGTAACATTGTCTTCTGATTACGGTAACATTGTATTCTGATTACGGTAACATTGTATTCTGATTACGGTAACATTGCCTTCTGATTACAGTAACATTGTCTTCTGATTACGGTAACATTTCCTTCTGATTACGGTAATATTGTCTTCTTCTGTCTTCTTCTCCTTTGGTGATTGGTCATATACAATCTGATTACTAGGAGTTAGTGAGTTATGAACATACCTAAGGCAGGTATATCCCTTTGTAAATGTGGTTATAACACCTTATACGGTGTTAATAACTCACTCCCTCTCAAAAAGAGACCTTTCAAAAGAGGCTTTCCCTAGAAAACCTACCTAGAGCAGCCCTTGTATCTTGGTGTGTAAACGTCCTTAAAAAAAAAAAAATGTTTTAACTTGTTGTTGCTTCGTTTGTTTGTTTGTTGTTGTTTACATGATGTCCTGCTGGTGCTGTGTAGATTCACTGACCACCTGTGGAAGGAGAGGACAGTCAGTCGAGGTCGAGAGGTCAGGGGCACAGAGAGACAACAACCAGATAGCCAACAGAGAGACGAAGTGTATAGGTTTGTATTTGACTTGTTTGTTGTACCTTTCGTTCAACAGGGAATCCCATTGAGACCAAGGTCTCTTTCACAAGGGAGCCCCGCATCGTACAATCACACAACTTTTTTTTACAAAATACAACAGAATACAAAAAATAGGATAATGAACGAGTCCCCTCATATAAATACCTTGGGCATTTGGATCGACGACAAGTTGTCATTTAAAACACGCAGATGAGCTAGTGAAGAAACTGAGTCTTAAACTGGGCTTGTTCTTCAGAAATAGATTGCTAGGTTGTAGGAAAACTATTGTTCAGTCAATTTCCCTGTCAAATCAAATCAAATTTATTTATATAGCCCTTCGTACATCAGCTGATATCTCAAAGTGTTGTACAGAAACCCAGCCTAAAACCCCAAACAGCAAGCAATGCAGGTGTAGAAGCACGGTGGCTAGGAAAAACTCCCTAGAAAGGCCAGAACTCTAGGAAGAAACCTAGGGAGGAACCAGGCTATGAGGGGTGGCCAGTCCTCTTCTGGCTGTGCCGGGTGGAGAGGAACCAGGCTATGAGGGGTGGCCAGTCCTCTACTGGCTGTGCCGGGTAGAGAGGAACCAGGCTATGAGGGGTGGCCAGTCCTCTACTGGCTGTGCCGGGTAGAGAGGAACCAGGCTATGTGGGATGGCCAGTCCTCTTCTGGCTGTGCCGGGTGGAGAGGATCCAGGCTATGAGGGGTGGCCAGTCCTCTACTGGCTGTGCCGGGTAGAGAGGAACCAGGCTATGAGGGGTGGCCAGTCCTCTTCTGGCTGTGCCGGGTGGAGATTATAACAGAACATGGCCAAGATGTTCAAATGTTCATAATGTCGGCCTTTGACTATGGGCAATATCATCTATATAAACGCTGCTGCCACTTCTTTAAAACCATTGGACACTGCTTATCGTAGGCCACATTCTTACGGGTGACATCGCTGTGTGTCAGAGTCGCTGGCGGAAACCAGCGAGCAGCTTAGCGGTTAGAACGTCTGGGGCAGTAAGCGAAAGATTGCGGGGTTTGTATACCCAGGGTGAAAAATCAGTCCACGTGCCGTTGAGAAAGGCACTTAACCCTATTTTGCTACTGGGGCTCCGTACTACTATGGGCCGACCCTGTAAAACAACACCTATCATACTACTATGACTGACCCTGTAAAACAACACCTATCATACTACTATGACTGACCCTGTACAACAACACCTATCATACTACTATGACTGACCCTGTAAAACAACACCTATCATACTACTACTATGACTGACCCTGTAAAATAACACCTATCATACTACTATGACTGACCCTGTAAAACAACACCTATCATACTACTATGACTGACCCTGTAAAACAACACCTATCATACTACTATGACTGACCCTGTAAAACAACACCTATCATACTACTATGACTGACCCTGTAAAACAACACCTATCATTCTACTACTATGACTGACCCTGTAAAACAACACCTATCAAACTACTATGACTGACCCTGTAAAACAACACCTATCATACTACTATGACTGACCCTGTATAACACCACTGCACCTATCATACTACTATGACTGACCCTGTAAAACAACACCTATCATACTACTATGACTGACCCTGTATAACACCACCTATCATACTACTATGACTGACCCTGTATAACACCACTGCACCTATCATACTACTATGACTGACCCTGTAAAACAACACCTATCATACTACTATGACTGACCCTGTATAACACCACTGCACCTATCCGGTTTATGCATTTGTTGTATTTGTTGTATTGTTGTGTTGTTGTGTTGTTGTATTGTTGTGTTGTTGTGTTGTTGTATTGTTGTGTTGTTGTGTTGTTGTGTTGTTGTATTGTTGTATTGTTGTGTTGTTGTGTTGTTGTATTGTTGTATTGTTGTGTTGTTGTGTTGTTGTATTGTTGTGTTGTTGTATTGTTGTATTGTTGTGTTGTTGTGTTGTTGTGTTGTTGTATTGTTGTATTGTTGTGTTGTTGTGTTGTTGTATGTGTTGTATTGTTGTGTTGTTGTGTTGTTGTATTGTTGTATTGTTGTGTTGTTGTGTTGTTGTATTTGTTGTGTTGTTGTGTTGTTGTGTTGTTGTATTGTTGTGTTGTTGTATTGTTGTGTTGTTGTATTGTTGTATTGTTGTGTTGTTGTATTGTTGTGTTGTCATGACACTGCCGTTATCTCAACTCTTTCCTTGTTTATGTACCTTGTTTTTTTCTGCTTTTTTTTTTTTTTTTTTGTGAGACAGGGCTCTCTTCCAAAAGAGACAAAGTCTCAAAGGGACTTTCCTGTGAAAATAAAGGTGAAATAAACACAATAAAATACATATAGATATACCGGAGACAAGGACTGTAGTTTAGTGTGAACAATAGTGTGTCCTCCAGGGTTCAAGCCAATCCAGGAAGTAAAATGTAAATTCAGGAAGTAAAATGTAAATTCAGGAAGTAAAATGTACATTCAGGAAGTAAAATTAAATTCCAATTCCTAATTCTCCTCAATGATTTTATTTTTGGTTGTTGTAATTTACCTTTATTTATTTATTTTCTTTTTCTCCCCAATTTCGTGATTTCCAATAGGGATCCAATTACGATCTTGTCTCATCGCTGCAACTCCCCAAAGGGTTCGGGAGGTGAAGGTCGAGTCATGCATCCTACGAAACAGGAACCACCAAAACTTTGCTTCTGAACACCCGCCCGCTTAACCTGGAAACACTGTTCAACTGACGACCAGAGGGGTCAGCCTGCAGGCGCCCAGCCCGCCACAAGGAGTCGCTGGAGTGCGATGAGCCAAGTAAAACCCCCCGCCAGGCCAAACCCTCCCCTAACCCGGACGACGCTGGGCCAATTGTGTACTGCCCTATGGGACTTTCGGTCACGGCCGGTTGTGACGGCCTGGGATCGAACCCGGGTCTGTCGTAATGCATCAAGCATTGCACCACTTGGGAGGCCGTCTCAATGCTTTTCTATTCTGTTCACTTCACGAATTGTCTGAAATGAAATTATATTGACCCGAACCCTGGTGTCCTCTGTACATCTCTGAACTGTGAGAGGAGGGTGATGATGCTCGGAGGTGGGGTAGAGTCATCAGGTTTAATACTGAGGTGCTCCGGATAGGAGAAGTGAGTTAATTAAAGGTAGTTGATCAACAGTTGAGATTTAAACTGTACTTACACACAGAGCACTAGCACCCTCTCTCAATGAATATTTCATCTAGATCAACATGTATTAATTAAATGACTGTAAGGCTATGAGGTGCTATGTCAAAGTGCAAAATAACACCCCATTCCTAAAATATAGTGTGCTACTTTTGACACGAGTCCCGGGCCCTGGTAGTGCACTATGAAGGGGATATGGAGTTATTTAGGATGAGGCCTATATTGGTCCATAGTGTCTTCTGTTTTTTGTCGTTCTGTCTGTTTAGCTCACCTCTCCATCGCGGGTTTCGATGGTCTTGATCAGAACAGTCTTCTTTGAGTGGACCTCTGATGAACGCCCTACGTCTGGGCTGGTCTCTGCAGGGAGAGGACAGAGGTAACACAACCTTAGTCTAACCCAGGACTCAGCTCTCAGGCTTAATGAGACTTGAAAAAGATGTCAACTCAAGACTAACCAACTATCTCTAGGCTGATGTTTTGAATGGAAAGTATAGATCACAAGTAAAACTATCACAACCGTAACCCAGCCACAACCACAACCTAACCCTACCTCAACCTAACCTAACCACAACCTGATCAAACCACAACCTAACCCCCAAAACAACCTTAGTCTCTTACCACAGCAGCAGAGAGTAGATAGGCCCGCGAAATGAGGTAAAAAACAACCACAAGCTAACCCTACCTCAACCTAACCTAACCACAACCTGATCAAACCACAAGCTAACCCTACCTCAACCTAACCTAACCACAACCTGATCAAACCAAAACCTAACCCTACCTCAACCTAACCTAACCACAACCTGATCAAACCACAACCTAACCCTACCTCAACCTAACCTAACCACAACCTGATCAAACCACAAGCTAACCCTACCTCAACCTAACCTAACCACAACCTGATCAAACCACAAGCTAACCCTACCTCAACCTAACCTAACCACAACCTGATCAAACCACAAGCTAACCCTAACTCAACCTAACCTAACCACAACCTGATCAAACCACAACCTAACCCTACCTCAACCTAACCTAACCACAACCTGATCAAACCACAACCTAACCCTAACTCAACCTAACCTAACCACAACCTGATCAAACCACAACCTAACCCTACCTCAACCTAACCTAACCACAACCTGATCAAACCACAAGCTAACCCTACCTCAACCTAACCTAACCACAACCTGATCAAACCACAAGCTAACCCTACCTCAACCTAACCTAACCACAACCTGATCAAACCACAAGCTAACCCTACCTCAACCTAACCTAACCACAACCTGATCAAACCACAAGCTAACCCTACCTCAACCTAACCTAACCACAACCTGATCAAACCACAAGCTAACCCTACCTCAACCTAACCTAACCACAACCTGATCAAACCACAACCTAACCCTACCTCAACCTAACCTAACCACAACCTGATCAAACCACAAGCTAACCCTACCTCAACCTAACCTAACCACAACCTGATCAAACCACAAGCTAACCCTACCTCAACCTAACCTAACCACAACCTGATCAAACCACAAGCTAACCCTACCTCAACCTAACCTAACCACAACCACAACCTGATCAAACCACAACCTAACCCTGATCCACAAGCTAACCCTAACCTAACCACAACCTGATCAAACCACAAGCTAACCCTACCTCAACCTAACCTAACCACAACCTGATCAAACCACAAGCTAACCCTACCTCAACCTAACCTAACCACAACCTGATCAAACCACAAGCTAACCCTACCTCAACCTAACCTAACCACAACCTGATCAAACCACAAGCTAACCCTACCTCAACCTAACCTAACCACAACCTGATCAAACCACAAGCTAACCCTACCTCAACCTAACCTAACCACAACCTGATCAAACCACAAGCTAACCCTACCTCAACCTAACCTAACCACAACCTGATCAAACCACAAGCTAACCCTACCTCAACCTAACCTAACCACAACCTGATCAAACCACAAGCTAACCCTACCTCAACCTAACCTAACCACAACCTGATCAAACCACAAGCTAACCCTACCTCAACCTAACCTAACCACAACCTGATCAAACCACAACCTAACCCTACCTCAACCTAACCTAACCACAACCTGATCAAACCACAAGCTAAGCCTACCTCAACCTAACATAACCACAACCTGATCAAACCACAAGCTAACCCTACCTCAACCTAACCTAACCACAACCTGATCAAACCACAAGCTAACCCAAAAGCCACAGTTGATTTATGGCATCCTTAATCAATATTAATTAAGTCTAATAGGGCTCCATTATTTTCATTTGGCTGGTAAACAAGACATACCCCCTACACCTCTCCTCACCCTACTCCTCTCCTCCCCCCTACTCCTCTCCTCCCCCTACACCTCTCCTCCCCCTACTCCCCTCCTCCCCCTACTCCTCCCCTCCCCCTACACCTCTCCTCCCCCTACTCCTCTCCTCCCCCTACTCCTCCCCTCCCCCTACACCTCCCCTCCCCCTACACCTCTCCTCCCCCTACTCCTCCCCCTACTCCTCCCCCTTCTCCTCCCCTCCCTGGTCTTAGAATTATTAATATCTGAAATGCTTCAACTGTCAAGCTATTTTCCACTTCTCCCCCTTCTGGTAAAACGCTGAAGAAATGTGTTCTCACCTCTGAATCCAATAGTGGAATATGATGAGGCAGCAGAGTGAGCAGCAGAGTGAGAGGCAGAGTGAGCAGCGGAGTGGGAGCCAGATACAGTGATGCTGGGGAAAGAGAGAGAGAGAAGACAAAACATACAGGAAATGACAGGTTAAATATCTATTTGACTGAACGTTTGAAAGTCCCTGCAACAATCTATTGTGGCTGATTCCATTCATGATGACCTCCCTCACCTACTTTTACCCTGGCTCTATCGCAATGTGCCTTTCGCAATACCTTGCATCTTATCTCCTCCCTCCTCCTCAACGGTAATGGGGAAGAGGAAGCACAAGTGTATCCTACCGGGAAGAGTTTAAATATCTTCCACACCCCATTTGAATCATCTGTTGTATTGTCTGAGGAGAAAAGCCCGCAAACATTTAAACATAATGGTATTTATTGTTTTATCTATAAAAATGTATTGCATAACTACCTTACTTGGTTTTGATCAATTTATACATGTATTTTGGGAACCCTCCCCCTACACCTCCCCTCCCCCTACTCCTCCCCTACCTCTTCTCCATCCCTCCCCCTACTCCTCCTCTCCATCCCTCCTCCTACTCCTCCTCTCCCTCTTCTCTATCCCTCCCCTACACCTCCCCTCCCCCTACTCCTCCCCTACCTCTTCTCCATCCCTCCCCCTACTCCTCCTCTCCATCCCTCCTCCTACTCCTCCTCTCCCCTTCTCTATCCCTCCCCTACACCTCCCCCCCCCCCTACTCCTCCCCTACCTCTTCTCCATCCCTCCCCCTACTCCTCCTCTCCATCCCTCCCCCTCCTCCCTCCTCTCCTCCCTCTTCTCTATCCCCCTCCCCCCTCTCCTCATACTTCTCTATCCCTCCCCTCCCCCTACTCCTCCTCTCCCTCTTCTCTGTCCCTCCCCCTACTCCTCTCCTCCCTCTTCTCTATCCCTCCCCCTCCCCCTACTCCTCCTCTCCCTCTTCTCTATCCCTCCCCCTCTCCCTACTCCTCTCCTCCCTCTTCTCTATCCCTCCCCCTCTCCCTACTCTTCTCCTCCCTCTTTTCTATCCCTCCCCCTCCCCTACTCCTCTCCTCCCTCTTCTCTATCCCTCCCCCTTCCCCTACTCCTTCTCTCCCTCTTCTATATCCCTCCCCCTACTCCTCTCCTCCCTCTTCTATATCCCTCCCCTTACTCCTCCCCCTCCTCTCCTCCCTCCCCCTACTACACCTCTCCTCCCTTTCCCCTATCCCTCCCTGTACACCTCTCCTCCCTCTTCTCTATCCCTCCCCCTAGTCCTCTCCTCCCTCTTCTCTATCCCCTCCCCCTACTCCTCTCCTCCCTCCCCCTCCCCTCCTCTTCTCCCTCTCTCTCTATCCCTCCCCTACACCTCTCCTCCCTCTTCTCTATCCCTCCCCTAAACCTCTCCTCCCTCTTCTCTATCCCTCCCCCTACACCTCTCCTCCCTCTTCTCTATCCCTCCCCTACTCCTCTCCTCCCTCTTCTCTATCCCTCCCCTACACCTCTCCTCCCTCTTCTCTATCCCTCCCCCTACTCCTCTCCTACCTCTTCTATATCTCTCCCCTACACCTCTCCTCCCTCTTCTCTATCCCTCCCCTAAACCTCTCCTCCCTCTTCTCTATCCCTCCCCCTACCCCTCTCCTCCCTCTTCTCTATCCCTCCCCCTACTCCTCTCCTCCCTCTTCTCTATCCCTCCCCCTACACCTCTCCTCCCTCTTCTCTATCCCTCCCCCTACTCCTCTCCTAACTCTTCTCTATCCCTCCACCTACTCCTCTCCTCCCTCTTCTCTATCCCTCCCCCTACACCTCTCCTCCCTCTTCTCTATCCCTCCCCCCTCCTCTCCTACCTCTTCTCTATCCCCCCCCTACACCTCTCCCCCTCTTCTCTATCCCTCCCTCTACTTATCCCTCTCTCCTACCGGCTCTCCTCTCCTTCCAGTAGCTTCCTGTAGGTAGCGATCTCTATATCCAGGGCCATCTTGACATTGAGGAGGTCCTGGTACTCTCTGAGGTGACGAGCCATCTCATCCTTCATCTTAGCGATCTCAGCCTCCAGACGGGTGACGGAGTCCTGGTAACCTCCAGCCTCGTTTCCCAGACGATCCTCCATCTCCCTCATCTGCCTCAGCAGAGACTCGTTCTGTAGGGAGGAGAGGGAGAGAGAGAAGAGAGAGAGAGAGAGAGAGAGAGAGAGAGAGAGAGAGAGAGAGAGACAGAGAGACAGAGAGAGAGAGAGAGAGAGAGAGAGAGAGAGAGAGAGAGAGAGAGAGAGAGAGACATGATTACATTAACAGTAAAGTAGGTAAACAGGTATCATAGTTAGATTGAGAGGGGGGATGGGGGATTCGGGGAGAGGTGATTGAAGTGATGATAGGTTAGGGAATTGTCCTGAAGTGCATCGTACCCACATATTTAAAACCATTGGACAGTCAAATACAAGAAGTAATATAGAGTAGGGAGTAGTAATATAGAGTATAATGTAGTAATATAGAGTAGGGAGTAGTAATATAGAGTATAATGTAGTAATATAGAATAGAATGTAGTAATATAGAGTATAATGTAGTAATATAGAATAGAATGTAGTAATATAGAGTAGAATGTAGTAATATAGAGTAGAATGTAGTAATATAGAGTAGGGTGTAGTAATATAGAGTAGAATGTAGTAATATAGAGTAGGGTGTAGTAATATAGAGTAGAATGTAGTAATATAGAGTAGAATGTAGTAATATAGAGTAGGGTGTAGTAATATAGAGTAGAATGTAGTAATATAGAGTAGGGTGTAGTAATATAGAGTAGAATGTAGTAATATAGAGTAGAATGTAGTAATATAGAGTAGAATGTAGTAATATACAGTAGGGTGTAGTAATATAGAGTAGGGAGTAGTAATATAGAGTAGAATGTAGTAATATAGAGTAGGGAGTAGTAATATAGAGTATAATGTAGTAATATAGAGTAGGGTGTAGTAATATAGAGTAGAATGTAGTAATATAGAGTAGAATGTAGTAATATAGAGTAGAATGTAGTAATATAGAGTAGGGAATGTAGTAATATAGAGTAGGGTGTAGTAATATAGAGTAGAATGTAGTAATATAGAGTAGAATGTAGTAATATAGAGTAGGGTGTAGTAATATAGAGTATAATGTAGTAATATAGAATAGAATGTAGTAATATAGAGTAGGGTGTAGTAATATAGAGTAGGGTGTAGTAATATAGAGTAGAATGTAGTAATATAGAGTAGAATGTAGTAATATAGAGTAGGGTGTAGTAATTTAGAGTAGGGTGTAGTAACAGAGTACTCACGGTTCCCTTGAGAGAGTCGATCTCACAGGTGTAGGACTGGATCTGATGCCTGAACTCCATGCTCTCCTGTTTGGCCTGTCTCAGAGCATCATTGTTCTTGTTCACAGCCTGGTTCAGGTCTGACACCTGGAGAGGAGGTGGAGACATGGGGTGGAATAGATGCTACAGTCACTGTGTAGTGGTGCCAACTTAGTTAGCTTAGCTACTGTCACTGTGTAGTGGTGCTGATGTAGTTAGCTTAGCTACTGTCACTATGTACTGGTGCTGATGTAGTTAGCTTAGCTACTGTCACTATGTAGTGGTGCTGATGTAGTTAGCTTAGCTACTGTCACTATGTAGTGGTGCTGATGTAGTTAGCTTAGCTACTGTCACTATGTAGTGGTGCTGACGTAGTTAGCTTAGCTACTGTCACTATGTAGTGGTGCTGATGTAGTTAGCTTAGCTACAGTCACTGTGTAGTGGTGCTGATGTAGTTAGCTTAGCTACAGTCACTGTGTAGTGGTGCTGATGTAGTTAGCTTAGCTACAGTCACTGTCTAGTGGTGCCAATGTAGTTAGCTTAGCTACAGTCACTGTCTAGTGGTGCTGATGTAGTTAGCTTAGCTACAGTCACTGTCTAGTGGTGCTGATGTAGTTAGCTTAGCTACAGTCACTGTCTAGTGGTGCTGATGTAGTTAGCTTAGCTACAGTCACTGTCTAGTGGTGCCGATGTAGTTAGCTTAGCTACAGTCACTGTCTAGTGGTGCTGATGTAGTTAGCTTAGCTACAGTCACTGTGTAGTGGTGCTGATGTAGTTAGCTTAGCTACAGTCACTGTCTAGTGGTGCCGATGTAGTTAGCTTAGCTACAGTCACTGTCTAGTGGTGCTGATGTAGTTAGCTTAGCTACAGTCACTGTCTAGTGGTGCTGATGTAGTTAGCTTAGCTACAGTCACTGTCTAGTGGTGCTGATGTAGTTAGCTTAGCTACAGTCACTGTGTAGTGGTGCTGATGTAGTTAGCTTAGCTACAGTCACTGTCTAGTGGTGCCGATGTAGTTAGCTTAGCTACAGTCACTGTCTAGTGGTGCCGATGTAGTTAGCTTAGCTACAGTCACTGTCTAGTGGTGCTGATGTAGTTAGCTTAGCTACTGTCACTGTCTAGTGGTGCTGATGTAGTTAGCTTAGCTACAGTCACTGTCTAGTGGTGCTGATGTAGTTAGCTTAGCTACTGTCACTGTGTAGTGGTGCTGATGTAGTTAGCTTAGCCATATGTATGGTTGGAGATGTATGGTTAAGAGTCACAGTCCACATATCAATATCCAGCTTCTAGCTCATCTAGCAATGCTCTGGTTCAAGTACTGGCAATCACACACAGATAATGTTGGGATTTTATCATGTTTTGCGCAAGGGTTGGAGTCGATTTCATTTCAATTCAATTCCAATTCTAATTTAATGAATTATATGAAATTGAAACAAAATAAACCCCAACCCTGGTGTGTACCATCCTAAGGCAATTTATAATACTGCGGTGTGATATAGATGGTTCCTCTGTTCTATACCATATTATATAATACTGTTATAGATGGTTCCTCTGTACTATACCATATTATATAATACTGTTATAGATGGTTCCTCTGTTCTATACCATATTATATAATACTGTTATAGATGGTTCCTCTGTACTATACCATATTATATAATACTGTTATAGATGGTTCCTCTGTACTATACCATATTATATAATACTGTTATAGATGGTTCCTCTGTACTATACCATATTATATAATACTGTTATAGATGGTTCCTCTGTTCTATACCATATTATATAATACTGTTATAGATGGTTCCTCTGTTCTATACCATATTATATAATACTGTTATAGATGGTTCCTCTGTACTATACCATATTATATAATACTGTTATAGATGGTTCCTCTGTACTATACCATATTATATAATACTGTTATAGATGGTTCCTCTGTACTATACCATATTATATAATACTGTTATAGATGGTTCCTCTGTTCTATACCATATTATATAATACTGTTATAGATGGTTCCTCTGTTCTATACCATATTATATAATACTGTTATAGATGGTTCCTCTGTTCTATACCATATTATATAATACTGTTATAGATGGTTCCTCTGTTCTATACCATATTATATAATACTGTTATAGATGGTTCCTCTGTTCTATACCATATTATATAATACTGTTATAGATGGTTCCTCTGTTCTATACCATATTATATAATACTGTTATAGATGGTTCCTCTGTACTATACCATATTATATAATACTGTTATAGATGGTTCCTCTGTACTATACCATATTATATAATACTGTTATAGATGGTTCCTCTGTTCTATACCATATTATATAATACTGTTATAGATGGTTCCTCTGTTCTATACCATATTATATAATACTGTTATAGATGGTTCCTCTGTACTATACCATATTATATAATACTGTTATAGATGGTTCCTCTGTACTATACCATATTATATAATACTGTTATAGATGGTTCCTCTGTTCTATACCATATTATATAATACTGTTATAGATGGTTCCTCTGTTCTATACCATATTATATAATACTGTTATAGATGGTTCCTCTGTTCTATACCATATTATATAATACTGTTATAGATAGTTCCTCTGTACTATACCATATTATATAATACTGTTATAGATGGTTCCTCTGTTCTATACCATATTATATAATACTGTTATAGATGGTTCCTCTGTTCTATACCATATTATATAATACTGTTATAGATGGTTCCTCTGTACTATACCATATTATATAATACTGTTATAGATGGTTCCTCTGTACTATACCATATTATATAATACTGTTATAGATGGTTCCTCTGTACTATACCATATTATATAATACTGTTATAGATGGTTCCTCTGTTCTATACCATATTATATAATACTGTTATAGATGGTTCCTCTGTTCTATACCATATTATATAATACTGTTATAGATGGTTCCTCTGTACTATACCATATTATATAATACTGTTATAGATGGTTCCTCTGTTCTATACCATATTATATAATACTATTATATAGATGTTATAGATGGTTCCTCTGTACTATACCATATTATATAATACTGTTATAGATGGTTCCTCTGTTCTATACCATATTATATAATACTGTTATAGATGGTTCCTCTGTTCTATACCATATTATATAATACTGTTATAGATGGTTCCTCTGTTCTATACCATATTATATAATACTGTTATAGATGGTTCCTCTGTTCTATACCATATTATATAATACTGTTATAGATGGTTCCTCTGTACTATACCATATTATATAATACTGTTATAGATGGTTCCTCTGTTCTATACCATATTATATAATACTGTTATAGATGGTTCCTCTGTACTATACCATATTATATAATACTGTTATAGATGGTTCCTCTGTACTATACCATATTATATAATACTGTTATAGATGGTTCCTCTGTACTATACCATATTATATAATATATAGATACTATACCATATTATATAATACTGTTATAGATGGTTCCTCTGTTCTATACCATATTATATAATACTGTTATAGATGGTTCCTCTGTACTATACCATATTATATAATACTGTTATAGATGGTTCCTCTGTTCTATACCATATTATATAATACTGTTATAGATGGTTCCTCTGTTCTATACCATATTATATAATACTGTTATAGATGGTTCCTCTGTTCTATACCATATTATATAATACTGTTATAGATGGTTCCTCTGTACTATACCATATTATATAATACTGTTATAGATGGTTCCTCTGTACTATACCATATTATATAATACTGTTATAGATGGTTCCTCTGTTCTATACCATATTATATAATACTGTTATAGATGGTTCCTCTGTACTATACCATATTATATAATACTGTTATAGATGGTTCCTCTGTACTATACCATATTATATAATACTGTTATAGATGGTTCCTCTGTACTATACCATATTATATAATACTGTTATAGATGGTTCCTCTGTTCTATACCATATTATATAATACTGTTATAGATGGTTCCTCTGTTCTATACCATATTATATAATACTGTTATAGATGGTTCCTCTGTACTATACCATATTATATAATACTGTTATAGATGGTTCCTCTGTACTATACCATATTATATAATACTGTTATAGATGGTTCCTCTGTACTATACCATATTATATAATACTGTTATAGATGGTTCCTCTGTACTATACCATATTATATAATACTGTTATAGATGGTTCCTCTGTTCTATACCATATTATATAATACTGTTATAGATGGTTCCTCTGTTCTATACCATATGATATAATACTGTTATAGATGGTTCCTCTGTTCTATACCATATTATATAATACTGTTATAGATGGTTCCTCTGTTCTATACCATATTATATAATACTGTTATAGATGGTTCCTCTGTTCTATACCATATTATATAATACTGTTACAGATGGTTCCTCTGTTCTATACCATATTATATAATACTGTTATAGATGGTTCCTCTGTACTATACCATATTATATAATACTGTTATAGATGGTTCCTCTGTACTATACCATATTATATAATACTGTTATAGATGGTTCCTCTGTTCTATACCATATTATATAATACTGTTATAGATGGTTCCTCTGTACTATACCATATTATATAATACTGTTATAGATGGTTCCTCTGTACTATACCATATTATATAATACTGTTATAGATGGTTCCTCTGTTCTATACCATATTATATAATACTGTTATAGATGGTTCCTCTGTACTATACCATATTATATAATACTGTTATAGATGGTTCCTCTGTACTATACCATATTATATAATACTGTTATAGATGGTGTCACCTTGGACTTGTACCAGTCCTCTGCCTCGGAGATGTTCTTGGCTGCGATGCCCTCGTACTGCATACGGATGTCCCTGAGGGCAGCGGTCAGGTCTGGTTTGGACATGTCCATCTGGACCTGCACCGAGGTCTCCTGGATCTGGCTCGTCATCTCATGGATCTCCTGCAGGGGGTACGAAGTCAGAGGTCAGGGGTTTTAGGTTAGGGGATAAAGGTCAGGGGTCAGAGGTTAGGTGTTATAGGGGTCAACTAGAGTTGAATCGGAGTGGTTTTACATGTAAGAATCAGAATCGCTGCTACAGGGGATGTTTATCGTAGTAGCATGAACAGGATTTTATTTGGATTACTAGCCTTTGTGAAGAGAGGTTCTGATGAACCCTGAAACTTCAAGTGTATTTTTATAGCTGCGTTTATAAAGTAATACGGTTTTAATGGCGAGCGTTGCCTTTTTCTTTTTTAATGATCCTTTAGCATAATGACTTCTTTCCTCAACGTTCCTGAGTCATTCAATAGACAGGACAAAACCCTGGCTCCTACGACATTTAGAGAGGACAAAACCCTGGCTCCTACGACATTTAGAGAGGACAAAACCCTGGCTCCTACGACATTTAGAGAGGACAAAACCCTGGCTCCTACGACATTTAGAGAGGACAAAACCCTGGCTCCTACGACATTTAGAGAGGACAAAACCCTGGCTCCTACGACATTTAGAGAGGACAAAACCCTGGCTCCTACGACATTTAGAGAGGACAAAACCCTGGCTCCTACGACATTTAGAGAGGACAAAACCCTGGCTCCTACGACATTTAGAGAGGACAAAACCCTGGCTCCTACGACATTTAGAGAGGACAAAACCCTGGCTCCTACGACATTTAGAGAGGACAAAACCCTGGCTCCTACGACATTTAGAGAGGACAAAACCCTGGCTCCTACGACATTTAGAGAGGACAAAACCCTGGCTCCTACGACATTTAGAGAGGACAAAACCCTGGCTCCTACGACATTTAGAGAGGACAAAACCCTGGCTCCTACGACATTTAGAGAGGACAAAACCCTGGCTCCTACGACATTTAGAGAGGACAAAACCCTGGCTCCTACGACATTTAGAGAGGACAAAACCCTGGCTCCTACGACATTTAGAGAGGACAAAACCCTGGCTCCTACGACATTTAGAGAGGACAAAACCCTGGCTCCTACGACATTTAGAGAGGACAAAACCCTGGCTCCTACGACATTTAGAGAGGACAAAACCCTGGCTCCTACGACATTTAGAGAGGACAAAACCCTGGCTCCTACGACATTTAGAGAGGACAAAACCCTGGCTCCTACGACATTTAGAGAGGACAAAACCCTGGCTCCGACAACACACAGACAGGACAAAACCCTGGCTCCTACAACACACAGACAGGACAAAACCCTGGCTCCTACGACATTTAGAGAGGACAAAACCCTGGCTCCTACAACACACAGACAGGACAAAACCCTGGCTCCTACGACATTTAGAGGGGACAAAACCCTGGCTCCTACAACACACAGACAGGACAAAACCCTGGCTCCTACGACATTTAGACAGGACAAAACCCTGGCTCCTACAACACACAGACAGGACAAAACCCTGGCTCCTACAACATATAGGCAGGACAAAACCCTGGCTCCTACAACATATATACAGGACAAAACCCTGGCTCCTACAACATATATACAGGACAAAACTCTGGCTCCTACAACACACAGACAGGACAAAACCCTGGCTCCTACAACACACAGACAGGACAAAACCCTGGCTCCTACAACATATATACAGGACAAAACCCTGGCTCCTACAACACACAGACAGGACAAAACCCTGGCTCCTACAACATATATACAGGACAAAACCCTGGCTCCTACAACACACAGACAGGACAAAACCCTGGCTCCTACAACACACAGACAGGACAAAACCCTGGCTCCTACAACATATATACAGGACAAAACCCTGGCTCCTACAACATATATACAGGACAAAACCCTGGCTCCTACAACACACAGACAGGACCAATGGTCTCTCTCTCTCTCTCTCTCTCTCTCTCTCTGTCCTACAAAGACAGACCAATGGTCTCTCTCTCTCTCTTTCTCTCTGTCCTACAAAGACAGGACCAATGGTTTCTCTCCCCCTCTCTCTCTCTCTCTCTCTCTCTCGCTGTCCTACATAGACAGGATCAATGATCTCTTTCTCTGCCCTAAATATTTCCCAGCTGCTAGTCTCTCTCTCTCATGATTTAATTTTAGCTGTGCATCTGTTGAACAATGTTACAGAGGGCCCTCGATGTCACAGGCCCAGCTGACACTCTGCCTTAACCAAGTCAGGACAGGTCAGGCCAGCATAGCACTGAAGTCCAAATGTCAGAAGAGACAGCATGACAGGATCTGGCTTCAGAAACCAGATCAAGTTCCTCCATCCATTGTGCACTGTGTAACTGTACGTGTGTGTGTGTGTGTGTGTGTGTGTGTGTGTGTGTGTGTGTGTGTGTGTGTGTGTGTGTGTGTGTGTGTGTGTGTGTGTGGTGGTGGTGGTGGTGTTTTGCCCAGAATGTTCTGGCTACCATAGTAGTGAGTGTCACATATATGATCAACTCGCTATAGAAATGATAAACTATGCAATTAGAAACTAGGAAAGTCCCGCACACAGGATGTGACTGTATGGTTGGAGATGTATGGTTAGAGATGTATGGCTGGAGATGTATGGTTAGATATGTATGGTGAGATATGTATGGTTAGAGATGTATGGTTAGATATCTATGGTTGGAGATGTATGGTTGGAGAGGTATGGTTAGAGATGTATGATTGGAGATGTATGGCTGGAGATGTATGGTTAGAGATGTATGGTTAGATATGTATGGTTACAGATGTATGGTTGGAGATGTATGGCTGGAGATGTATGGTTAGAGATGTATGGTTAGATATGTATGGTGAGATATGTATGGTTGGAGATGTATGGTTAGATATCTATGGTTAGAGATGTATGGTTGGAGATGTATGTTGGAGATGTATGGTTGGAGATGTATGTTGGAGATGTATGGTTAGATATGTATGGTTAGAGATGTATGGTTAGAGATGTACAGTAGCTAGTAGGTATAGTAGCTGGGAGTACAGTAGCTGGAAGAACAGTAGCTGGAAGTACAGTAGCTGGGAGTACAGTAGCTGGGAGTATAGTAGCTGGGGGTACAGTAGCTGGAAGTATAGTAGCTGGGAGTACAGTAGCTGGGAGTACAGTAGCTGGGAGTATAGTAGCTGCGAGTACAATAGCTGGTAGTATAGTAGCTAGTAGGTATAGTAGCTGGGAGTACAGTAGCTGGTAGTATAGTAGCTAGTAGGTATAGTAGCTGGGAGTACAGTAGCTGGTAGTATAGTAGCTGGGAGTACAGTAGCTGGGAGTATAGTAGCTGGGAGTACAGTAGCTGGGAGTATAGTAGCTGGGAGTACAGTAGAAGTTAGTATAGTAGGTAGTAGGTATAGTAGCTGGGAGTACAGTAGCTGGTAGTGTAGTAGCTAGTAGGTATAGTAGCTGGGAGTACAGTAGCTGGTAGTATAGTAGCTAGTAGGTATAGTAGCTGGGAGTACAGTAGCAGGTAGTATAGTAGCTAGTACGTATAGTAGCTGGAAGTACAGTAGCTGGGAGTACAGTAGCTGGTAGTGTAGTAGCTAGTAGGTACAGTAGCTGGAAGTACAGTAGCTGGGAGTACAGTAGCCGGGAGTACAGTAGCTAGTAGGTACAGTAGCTGGGAGTACAGTAGCTGGGAGTACAGTAGCCGGGAGTACAGTAGCCGGGAGTACAGTAGCTGGGAGTACAGTAGGTACAGTAGCTGGGAGTAGAGTAGCTAGTAGGTACAGTAGCTGGGAGTACAGTAGCTAGTAGGTACAGTAGCTGGGAGTACAGTAGCTGGGAGTATAGTGGCTGGGAGTATAGTTGCTGGGAGTCCAGTAGCTGGAAGTACAGTAGCTGGGAGTACAGTAGCCGGGAGTACAGTAGCTAGTAGGTACAGTAGCTGGGAGTACAGTAGCTAGTAGGTACAGTAGCTGGGAGTACAGTAGCTGGGAGTATAGTGGCTGGGAGTATAGTTGCTGGGAGTCCAGTAGCTGGGAGTATAGTAGCTGGGAGCACAGTAGCTGGGAGTATAGTAGCTGCGAGTATAGTAGCTAGTAGGTATAGTCACTGGGAGTATAGTAGCTAGTAGGTATAGTCACTGGGAGTATAGTAGCTGGGAGTATAGTCACTGTGAGTACAGTAGCTGAGAGTATAGTAGCTGGGAGTATAGTAGCTAGTAGTTATAGTCACTGGGAGTATAGTAGCTCGGAGTACAGTAGCTGAGAGTATAGTAGCTGGGAGTATAGTAGCTAGTAGGTATAGTCACTGAGTATAGTAGCTGGGAGTACAGTAGCTGAGAGTATAGTAGCTGGGAGTATAGTAGCTAGTAGGTATAGTCACTGGGAGTATAGTAGCTGGGAGTATAGTAGCTAGTAGGTATAGTCACTGGGAGTATAGTAGCTGGGAGTATAGTAGCTAGTAGGTATAGTCTCTGGGAGTACAGTAGCTGGGAGTATAGTAGCTAGTAGGTATAGTCTCTGGGAGTACAGTAGCTGGGAGTATAGTAGCTAGTAGTTATAGTCACTGGGAGTATAGTAGCTGGGAGTATAGTAGCTGGGAGTATAGTAGCTAGTAGTTATAGTCACTGGGAGTATAGTAGCTGGGAGTACAGTAGCTAGTAGTTATAGTCACTGGGAGTATAGTAGCTGGGAGTACAGTAGCTAGTAGTTATAGTCACTGGAAGTATAGTAGCTGGGAGTATAGTAGCTAGTAGGTATAGTCTCTGGGAGTACAGTAGCTGGGAGTATAGTAGCTAGTAGGTATAGTCTCTGGGAGTACAGTAGCTGGGAGTATAGTAGCTAGCAGGTATAGTCTCTGGGAGTACAGTAGCTGGGAGTATAGTAGCTAGTAGGTATAGTCTCTGGGAGTACAGTAGCTGGGAGTATAGTAGCTAGCAGGTATAGTCTCTGGGAGTACAGTAGCTGGGAATATAGTAGCTAGTAGTTATAGTCACTGGGAGTATAGTAGCTGGGAGTATAGTAGCTGGGAGTATAGTAGCTAGTAGTTATAGTCACTGGGAGTATAGTAGCTGGGAGTACAGTAGCTAGTAGTTATAGTCACTGGGAGTATAGTAGCTGGGAGTACAGTAGCTAGTAGTTATAGTCACTGGGAGTATAGTAGCTGGGAGTACAGTAGCTAGTAGTTATAGTCACTGGGAGTATAGTAGCTGGGAGTACAGTAGCTAGTAGTTATAGTCACTGGGAGTATAGTAGCTGGGAGTACAGTAGCTAGTAGTTATAGTCACTGGGAGTATAGTAGCTTGGAGTACAGTAGCTAGTAGTTATAGTCACTGGGAGTATAGTAGCTGGGAGTACAGTAGCTAGTAGTTATAGTCACTGGGAGTATAGTAGCTGGGAGTACCATACACCTTCAGTGTATTGAAGGGTAGGATGTGAGAAAGAAGGCAGGGGAACTGACACTGATGGCTTGAACTTAACTGCCAGAATGGCCCATAGGGCAGGATCCTATCTCCTGTTTCCACAGCATAATGTGCTGGTTTGATATGTTCTGTTCACATTAACCTTGTAGCATGGTTTGAGCAACTATGGTAGAAGCCTCAACAGGCCGGCCCAGTTCAGTTTGGCCGGGCTTGGCTCAGTTGTGTGAAAAGGAATTGTCTCAAAAGGCCATGCAGGACCACACTAACCTCCTCGTGGATCTTCTTGAGGAAGGCGATCTCCTCCTGTAGACTCTCAATGCGTCTCTCCAGGTCCAGCCTGGCCAGAGTGGCAGAGTCCACGTCCTAGAGAAACGGAACAAGAACAGGGGATAGAGTTGACGATTAGTATTGATGTTTCAGCATAAGGCCTTTCCCCAAGATGAGAGCCGACATACTGACACAGATACAGAGAGAGAGACAGAGAGAGCGAGAGGAGAGAGAGAGACAGACAGACAGACAGACAGAGAGGAGAGAGAGAGGGGGAGAGAGAGAGAGAGAGAGAGAGAGATGGAGAGAGAGAGAGAGAGAGAAGAGAGAGAGAGACAGAGAGAGAGACAGAGAGATAGACAGAGAGATAGACAGAGAGATAGACAGAGAGACAGAGATAGACAGAGAGATAGACAGAGAAAGAGATAGAGAGCGAGAGACAGAGAGAGAGAGACAGAGAGATAGACAGAGAGATAGACAGAGAGATAGACAGAGACACATAGATAGACAGAGAGATAGACAGAGAGAGAGAGAGATAGAGAGATAGAGACACAGAGACAGAGAGATAATGAGAGAGACACTCAGAAGTTACTCTAGGGAATAATTGCAGCTTCAGTTCATGTTGGTATCACACTCGGTACTGTCATCAATGATCTAACCTGACAGCATGTTGATCATTGATCATTTGGGAAGAGAGAAAGTTCTGAAGGCAGACAAAGAGAGAGAGAAGGAGAGGGGAAGTGTGACTCACAGCTCTGAAGGCAGACAAAGAGAGAGAGAAGGAGAGGGGAAGTGTGACTCACAGCTCTGAAGGCAGACAAAGAGAGAGAGAAGGAGAGGGGAAGTGTGACTCACAGCTCTGAAGGCAGACAAAAGAGAGAAGGAGAGGGGAAGTGTGACTCACAGCTCTGAAGGCAGACAAAGAGAGAGAGAAGGAGAGGGAAGTGTGACTCACAGCTCTGAAGGCAGACAAAGAGAGAGAGAAGGAGAGGGGAAGTGTGACTCACAGCTCTGAAGGCAGACAAAGAGAGAGAGAAGGAGAGGGGAAGTGTGACTCACAGCTCTGAAGGCAGACAAAGAGAGAGAGAAGGAGAGGGAAGTGTGACTCACAGCTCTGAAGGCAGACAAAGAGAGAGAGAAGGAGAGGGGAAGTGTGACTCACAGCTCTGAAGGCAGACAAAGAGAGAGAGAAGGAGAGGGGAAGTGTGACTCACAGCTCTGAAGGCAGACAAAGAGAGAGAGAAGGAGAGGGGAAGTGTGACTCACAGCTCTGAAGGCAGACAAAGAGAGAGAGAAGGAGAGGGAAAGTGTGACTCACAGCTCTGAAGGCAGACAAAGAGAGAGAGAAGGAGAGGGGAAGTGTGACTCACAGCTCTGAAGGCAGACAAAGAGAGAGAGAAGGAGAGGGAAGTGTGACTCACAGCTCTGAAGGCAGACAAAGAGAGAGAGAAGGAGAGGGAAAGTGTGACTCACAGCTCTGAAGGCAGACAAAAGAGAGAGAAGAAGGAGAGGGAAAGTGTGACTCACAGCTCTGAAGGCAGACAAAGAGAGAGAGAAGGAGAGGGAAGTGTGACTCACAGCTCTGAAGGCAGACAAAGAGAGAGAGACAAAGAGAGAGAGGAGGGGAAGTGTGACTCACAGCTCTGAAGGCAGACAAAGAGAGAGAGAAGGAGAGGGAAAGTGTGACTCACAGCTCTGAAGGCAGACAGGTTGTTCTCTGCCTCTTCCCTCTGGTGGATCTCCTCCTGCAGTCTGGAGGGAGGGAGGGAGGGAGGGAGGGAGGGAGGGAGGGGGGAGGGAGGGAGGGAGGGAGGGAGGGAGGGAGGGAGGGAGGGAGGGAGGGAGGAGGGAGGGAGGGAGGGAGGGGGGGGAGGGAGGAGGGAGGGAGGGAGGGAGGGAGGGAGGGAGGGGGAGGGGAGGGAGGGAGGGAGGGAGGGAGGGAGGGAGGGAGGGAGGGAGGGAGGGGAGGGAGGGAGGGAGGGAGGGAGGGGGGAGGGAGGGAGGGAGGGAGGGAGGGAGGGAGGGAGGGAGGGAGGGAGGGAGGGAGGGAGGGAGGGAGGGAGGGAGGTGGGAGGGAGGGAGGGAGGGAGGGAGGTGGGAGGGAGGGGGAGGGAGGGAGGGAGGGAGGGGGAGGGAGGGAGGGAGGTGGGAGGGAGGGAGGGAGGAGGGAGGGAGGGAGGGAGGGAGGTGGGAGGGAGGGAGGGAGGTGGGAGGGAGGGTGGGAGGGAGGGAGGGATTAAAGAAAAGGTTCAATTTGAGTTTAAACAGATTCAAATGCAGCCCTTTTCCTCCCTGTTTGTGCCTGTTGGAACAGCAGACTTTACACTGATGGAACAGCAGACTTTACACTGTTGGAACAGCAGACTTTATACTGTTGGAACAGCAGACTTTACACTGATGGAACAGCAGACTTTACACTGATGGAACAGCAGACTTTACACTGATGGAACAGCAGACTTTACACTGTTGGAACAGCAGACTTTACACTGATGGAACAGCAGACTTTATACTGTTGGAACAGCAGACTTTACACTGATGGAACAGCAGACTTTACACTGTTGGAACAGCAGACTTTATACTGTTGGAACAGCAGACTTTACACTGATGGAACAGCAGACTTTACACTGATGGAACAGCAGACTTTACACTGTTGGAACAGCAGACTTTACACTGATGGAACAGCAGACTTTATACTGATGGAACAGCAGACTTTACACTGATGGAACAGCAGACTTTATACTGTTGGAACAGCAGACTTTACACTGTTGGAACAGCAGACTTTACACTGATGGAACAGCAGACTTTACACTGATGGAACAGCAGACTTTACACTGATGGAACAGCAGACTTTACACTGTTGGAACAGCAGACTTTACACTGATGGAACAGCAGACTTTACACTGATGGAACAGCAGACTTTACACGTTGGAACAGCAGACTTTACACTGATGGAACAGCAGACTTTACACTGTTGGAACAGCAGACTTTACACTGTTGGAACAGCAGACTTTACACTGATGGAACAGCAGACTTTACACTGATGGAACAGCAGACTTTATACTGATGGAACAGCAGACTTTACACTGTTGGAACAGCAGACTTTACACTGATGGAACAGCAGACTTTACACTGTTGGAACAGCAGACTTTACACTGATGGAACAGCAGACTTTACACTGATGGAACAGCAGACTTTACACTGTTGGAACAGCAGACTTTACACTGATGGAACAGTAGACTTTACACTGATGGAACAGCAGACTTTACACTGATGGAACAGCAGACTTTACACTGATGGAACAGCAGACTTTACACTGATGGAACAGCAGACTTTACACTGATGGAACAGCAGACTTTACACTGTTGGAACAGCAGACTTTACACTTTACACTGATGGAACAGCAGACTTTACACTGATGGAACAGCAGACTTTACACTGTTGGAACAGCAGACTTTGGAACAGCAGACACTGTTGGAACAGCAGACTTTACACTGATGGAACAGCAGACTTTACACTGATGGAACAGCAGACTTTACACTGATGGAACAGCAGACTTTACACTGATGGAACAGCAGACTTTACACTGTTGGAACAGCAGACTTTACAGTGTTGGAACAGCAGACTTTACACTGACTACAGGAATAGAGTCTGGACCCTTCCACACTCTCTCTCTGACTACAGGAATTGAGTCTGGACCCTTCCACAGTCTCTCTCTGTGACTACAGGAATAGAGTCTGGACCCTTCCACACTCTCTCTCTGTGACTACAGGAATAGAGTCTGGACCCTTCCACACTCTTTCTCTCAGACTACAGGAATAGAGTCTGTACCCTTCCACAGTCTCTCTCTCTCTCTGTGTGAAAAAAGGAATAGTCTGGACCCTTCCACAGTCTCTCTCTCTGACTACAGAAATAGAGTCTGGACCCTTCCACAGTCGCTCTCTGTGACTACAGGAATAGAGTCTGGACCCTTCCACAGTCTCTCTCTCTGTGACTACAGGAATAGAGTCTGTACCCTTCCACAGTCTCTCTCTCTCTCTGACTACAGGAATAGAGTCTGGATCCTTCCACGGTCTCTCTCTGTGACTACAGGAATAGAGTCTGGACCCTTCCACAGTCTCTCGCTGTGACTACAGGAATAGAGTCTGGACCCTTCCACAGTCTCTCTCTCTGACTACAGGAATAGAGTCTGTACCCTTCCACAATCTCTCTCTCTCTCTGTGAAAAAAGGAATAGTCTGGACTCTTCCACAGTCTCTCTCTCTGACTACAGGAATAGAGTCTGGACCCTTCCACAGTCGCTCTCTGTGACTACAGGAATAGAGTCTGGACCCTTCCACAGTCTCTCTCTCTGTGACTACAGGAATAGAGTCTGGACCCTTCCACAGTCTCTCTCTCTGACTACAGGAATAGATTCTGTACCCTTCCACAGTCTCTCTCTCTCTCTCTCTCTCTCTCTCTCTCTGTGACTACAGGAGTAGAGTCTGTACCCTTCCACAGTCTCTCTCTCTCTGACTACAGGAATAGATTCTGGAACCTTCCACAGTCTCTCTCTGACTACAGGAGTCGAGTCTTGTCTAGTGTGTGTAATGGTTGGCAGTCCAGGCTATTTGTATGCAGTATCACAGAGGAAACGATTGACGGCTACACGTGATGCGTCTGATTTTACCTCTTCAGAGGTCACACACAGCCAAGGGAGTTTGTGGAACAGAATTACAGAGTGTGTTCTAATACCTGATCTAAGATCAGTCTCTACCAGGTCTGGTAAACCAGGGTACAGAACAGACCTGATCTGATCAGAATTCCTATTCTGAGACTCTTTATGACAACCAACCCTGAGCTGATCTGAGGTCAGTGTTACACAGCAGCTGCGCATTCCACCCCCAACCTTCTCAACCTTTCCTTCCACTTCCACAGTATTTTGCCTCTCCCTCACCCCCTCCCCCGTTCCCCCTCATTCCCCCTTCTTCACAGCATCCTTTCATGCACCCCCCCCACACACACACACACACAGAGGCCTTGAAGGAGATAGACCCTACCAGCTGTTGCAGTAACGGAGAGACAATCCAATACAAAAAATACGCCAGAGCTGATTTCACACTGCTGATCCAATAGAAAACATCTATTAGCAGCTCTGCAAACCGTTGCGTTGACTAAAATGTATCACCACAAAATGGGATGTCTCCCTACGGGCAGTGGGATGCGTATAGAAAACACACGCACTGTTGGAGGCACAAGCCGAAAGGTATGTCAGCGTGGTCTGTTAAAATATGTTACTATGAGATAAAACAAGTGATTTATAGCCAGATGACTTATAGCCAGGTGACTTATAGCCAAGTGACTTATAGCCAAGTGACTTATAGCCAAGTGACTTATAGCCAAGTGACTTATAGCCAAGTGACTTATAGCCAAGTGACTTATTGACAAGTGACTTAAGCCAAGTGACTTATAGCCAAGTGACTTATAGCCAAGTGACTTATAGCCAGGTGACTTATAGCCAGGTGACTTATAGCCAGGTGACTTATAGCCAAGTGACTTATAGCCAAGTGACTTATAGCCAGGTGACTTATAGCCAAGTGACTTATAGCCAAGTGACTTATAGCCAAGTGACTTATAGCCAAGTAACTTATAGCCAAGTGACTTATTGACAAGTGACTTATAGCCAGGTAACTTATAGCCAAGTGACTTATAGCCAAGTGACTTATAGCCAGGTGACTTATTGACATGTGACCTATAAACCTCTAAACCTTACAAACAACAGACGTCCAGTATTTATATCTTAGGGGCCCATAATCGAACAGTCCAAAATTCCCAAGCTAATAACTTTAAAGAGTCTATTACAGAGGT
>NC_056431.1:77730426-77747926 GCF_018296145.1 Oncorhynchus tshawytscha
GTCTGACCTGATGATAAACAGATACCATCTGACTACTGTCTAGTCTGACCTGATGATAAACAGATACCATCTGACTACTGTCTAGTCTGACCTGATGATAAACAGATACAGAAGTCAAGGTAATATGTACATGTAGGTAGGGGTAAAGTGACTACACATAGATAGTAAACAGCAGGTAGCAGCAGTGTAAAAACAAACGGGGGTTGGGGGTCAACGTAAATAGTCCGGTGGCCATTTGATTAATTGTTCAGGAGTCTTATGGCTTGAGGTGTAGAAGCTGTTAAGGAGACTTTTGTTCCAAGATTTGGCACTCCTTCCGGTAGAAAAGAGAACAGTCTATAACTGTGGTGATTGGAGTCTTAGACCATTTTTTGACCTTCCTCTGACACCGCCTGGTATAGAGGTCCTGAATGGCAGGAAGCTTGGCCCCGGGTATGTACTGGGCCATTCGCACTACCCTCTGTAGCGCCTTATGGTCAGATGCCCAATAGTTGCGATACCAGGCGGTGATGCAACCGGTCAGGATGCTCTCGATGGTGCAGCTGTAGAACATTTTGAGGATTTGAGGACCCATGCCAACAAAATCATTGTTGTGCCCTCTTCACGACTGTCTTGTTGTGTTTGGACCATGACAGTTCGTTGGTGATGTGGACACCAAGGAACTTGAAACTCATTGCTTCTCATTGCTATTCATTGCTATTTAAGTTATCACATGCCAATACAAGTGAGTCATTACGCTTCACACACTAAAATACAGGTCAGCTGCTGTTGTTGTTGGTGTGTGTGTGTGTGTGTGTGTGTGTGTGTGTGTGTGTGTGCGTGTGTGTGTGTGTGTGTGTGTGTGTGTGTGTGTGTGTGCGTGTGTGTGAGTGTGCGTGTGTGCGTGCGTGTGTGTGTGTGTGTGCGTGTGTGTGTGTGTGTGTGTGTGTGTGCGCGCGCACACATGTCTCAGCTGCTGGTGTCACAGCTATTGTTAGCCTGTTACTCTAATCTTAGTCACTGCATGGCCCAAGAGGGGGCCTGCCAAGGAAGCAGAAAAAAGACCCCCAGTCTCATCTCCTACACGTTGGACCATGGGGTGATAATGGCGGTAAAGCTGACATTTATCAGGGAGGCCTCATTTTATGTTAGAAAATGTGTAATTCTTTTAAACATGAAGCAAGGAGCACTGCAGCTGTAGGGAGTTTTGAGTTGGAATAGAAAATGCACAAGTTAAAAGGCATTCCTGGTTAATAGCATTTAGCACTAGGCCTCTCTGTCCTTGATGGCAACATGCACCAGCTATTACAACAGTCATGTGGCCTCTCTGTCCTTGATGGCAACATGCACCAGCCATTACAACAGTCATGTGGCCTCTCTGTCCTTGATGGCAACATGCACCAGCCATTACAACAGTCATGTCACCTCTCTGTCCTTGATGGTAACATGCACCAGCCATTACAACAGTCATGTGACCTCTCTGTCCTTGATGGTAACATGCACCAGCCATTACAACAGTCATGTGACCTCTCTGTCCTTGATGGTAACATGCACCAGCCATTACAACAGTCATGTGACCTCTCTGTCCTTGATGGTAACATGCACCAGCCATTACAACAGTCATGTGACCTCTCTGTCCTTGATGGTAACATGCACCAGCCATTACAACAGTCATGTGACCTCTCTGTCCTTGATGGCAACATGCACCAGCCATTAGAAGTGTCATGTGACCTCTCTGTCCTTGATGGTAACATGCACCAGCCATTACAATAGTCATGTGACCTCTCTGTCCTTGATGGTAACATGCACCAGCCATTACAATAGTCATGTGACCTCTCTGTCCTTGATGGTAACATGCACCAGCCATTACAACAGTCATGTGACCTCTCTGTCCTTGATGGGGACATGTACCAGCCATTACAATAGTCATGTGACCTCTCTGTCCTTGATGGTAACATGCACCAGCCATTACAATAGTCATGTGACCTCTCTGTCCTTGATGGTAACATGCACCAGCCATTACAACAGTCATGTGACCTCTCTGTCCTTGATGGGGACATGCACCAGCTGTTACGTGACCTCTTGACAGTATTTAAAAAAATTCTGCCTTTATTGAACTAGGCATGTCAGTTAAGAACAAATTCTAATTTACAATGACAGCCTACTGGGGAACAGTGGGTTAAATGCCTTGTTCAGCGGTAGAACAACAGCTTGTCAGCTCGGGCATTCGATCCTGCAAGATAGAGGCAGAGGAGATAGGACTGAGGAGACCGATGCTGAGGAGGCTGAATGATGAGGCTGAAACAGGTTGAGTAGATAGAGGATGAGGAGACAGAGGCTGAGGAGACAGAGGCTGAGGAGACAGAGGCTGAGGAGGCTAAATAAGGAGGCTGAGGAGACAGAGCCTGAGGAGACAGAGGCAGAGGAGGCTGAATAAGGAGACTGAAGAGACAGAGGATGAGGAGACAGAGGCTGAGGACATAGAGGCTGAGGAGACAGAGGCTGAGGAGGCTGAATAAGGAGGCTACGGAGTCAGAGGCTGAGGAGACAGAGGCTGAGGAGGCTGAATGAGGAGTCTGAGGAGACAGAGGCAGAGGAGGCTGAATAAGGAGTCTGAGGAGACAGAGGCAGAGGAGACAGAGGCTGGGGAGGCTGAATGAGGAGTCTGAGGAGACAGAGGCTGAGGAGACAGAGGCTGAGGAGGCTGAATGAGGAGCCTGAGGAGACAGAGGCTGAATAAGGAGGCTGAGGAGGCTGAATGAGGAGTCTGAGGAGACAGAGGCTGAGGAGACAGAGTCTGAAGAGACAGAGGATGAGGAGGCTGAATGAGGAGTCTGAGGAGACAGAGGCTGAGGAGACAGAGGATGAGACAGAGGATGAGGAGGCTGAATGAGGAGTCTGAGGAGACAGAGTCTGAATAAGGAAGCTGAGGAGGATGAATGAGGAGTCTGAGGAGGCTGAATGAGGAGTCTGAGGAGACAGAGGCTGAGGAGGTTGAATGAGGAGTCTGAGGAGACAGAGGTGGAGGAGACTGAATAAGGAGCCCGAAAAGACAGAGGTGGATCCTCCCCTCCGGATGTTGGCAAATTTACAATTTTTCAAAACTCATCTGCAACCTTGAATCATAAACATGATGCCTAATTATATGTAATAAAAAATATGTATATTTTTCTGGATAGGTTATATAATCATACCTGTTGATTTGTCATTTTAATGATGGTGTCATTCTGACTGTTGTAAATCACACATCAACATACAGTGGCTAGCAGAAGTATTCACCCCCTGGAATTATTTCCTATTTTGTTGCCTTACAACCTGGAATTAAAATAGAATTTTGCCCCGCCTGTACGGTGCTGCCTTTGTCTCCCGCCTTTGTCTCCCTGTCTCCCGTGGCGAGGGTCGCCACTCCTAAGGTGCCACATAAATTGGCCGAGACTATGGTGGAGTGGGGTCCACATCCCGCTCCAGAACCGCCACCGCGGTAAATGCTCACCCAGACCCTCCCCTATAGGTCCAGATTTTGCGGTCGGAGTCCGCACATTTGGGGGTACTGTCACGTTCTGACCTTAATTCCTTTTTTATGTCTTTATTTTAGTTGGTCAGGGCGTGAGTTAGGGTGGGCATTCTATGTTGTTTTTCTATGTTTTGTTCTGTTATATTTCTATGTGTTTGGCCTAGTATGGTTCTCAATCAGAAGCAGGTGTCAGTCGTTGTCTCTGATTGGGAGCCATATTTAGGCAGCCTGTTTTCTATTGTGATTTGTGGGTGGTTGTATCCTGTGTTAGTGTTCTCACCAGACGGGACTGTTTCGGTTGTTTGTACTTTAGTTCAGTGTTCTGTTGATTTATTAAATATTTCATTATGGACACTTACCACGCTGCGCATCGGTCTGATCCTTTGCTACTCCATCTCTGAAGAAGAGGAATGTCGTTACAGTTGGATAGGTTCCGCTGGTGTACAGCAATATTTAAGTCATACCACAGATTTTGAATTGGATTGAGGTCTGGGCTTTAACTAGGCCATTCCAAGACATTTAAATGTTTCCCGTTAAACCACTCGAGTGTTGCTTTAGCAATGTGCTTAGGGTCATTGTCCTGCTGGAAGGTGAATCTCCTTCCCGGTCTCAAATCTCTGGAAGACTGAAACAGGTTTCCCTCAAGAATTTCCCTGTATTTAGCGCCATCCATCATTCCTTCAATTCTGACCAGCTTTTCTCAGTCCCTGTCAATGAAAAACATCCCCACAGCATGATGCTGCCACCCCCATGCTTCACTGTGGGGATGGTGTTCTCAGGGTGATGAGAGGTGTTGGGTTTGTGCCAGACATAGTGTTTTCCATGATGGCCAAAAAGCTCCATTTTAGTCTCATCTGACCAGAGAACCTTTTTCCATATGTTTTTGGGAGTCTCACACCTTTTGGCGAACACCAAACGTGTTTTCTTATTTTGTTCTGTAAATATTGGCTTTTGTCTGGCCACTCCTCCGTAAAGCCCAGCTCTGTGGAGCGCACGGTTTAAAGTGGTCCTATGAACAGATACTCAATTCTCAGCTGTGGAGCTTTCCTGCTCCTTCAGGGTTATCTTTGGTCTCTTTGTTGCCTCTCTGATTATAGTCCTCCTTGCCTGGTCTGTGAGTTTTGGTGGGCGGCCCTCTCTTGGCAGGTTTGTTGTGGTGGATTTAATGGTGCTCCGTGGGATGTTCAATGTTTCTGATGATTTTTTTCATAACCCAACCCTGATCTGTACTTCTCCACAACTTTGTCCCTGACCTGTTTGGAGAGCTCCTTGGTCTTCATGGTGCTGTTTGCTTGGTGGTGTTGCAGACTCTGGGGCCTTTCAGAACAGGTGTATATATACTGAGATAATGTGACAGATCATGTGACACTTACATTGCACACAGGTGGACTTTATTTAACTAATTATGTGACTTCTGAAGGTAATTGGTTGCACCAGATCTTATTTAGGGGCTTCGTAGCAAAGGGGGTGAATACATATGCACACACCACTTTTCAGTTCTCCATTTCTTCGTTGTTTAATTTTTTTGAAACCAGTCATTTTTTTCATTTCACATCCCCAATTCGGACTATTTTTGTGTTCATTACATGGAATCCAAATAAAAATCTATTTAAATTAGAGGTTGTAATGCAACAAAATAGGAAAAACACCAAGGAGGATGAATACTTTTGCAAGACACTGTAATGCAATAACATGCCTAGGATATTACATCTAAATTACAACATGGTACATTGTATCATAACACACATCATCAATACAGGCACATATCATGGCATCATTTATTTTACCTTTATTCATCATAATACATTTTATCATAATTAATACACAAATAACATGATATTATCACAAGGTACCAGATGACATTTAAAGCAAGTCTTTAAACTGCATATCTAACCTCTTCAGCAGTCTGTAACCTGGTGGTTCTTTTTGGAAAATAAACTTCTGCTTCCGTGCATCTGCTCCTGCCACATCCTCATCTGGTCTCCCTAACCTGCCGCCATTCCCCAAGTGCTCTCTCCCTCTTCCTCAGTGTGTGATCGGAGACAGGTGTGCTGGGGATAGAGCAGATCCCCTCCAGCTGCAACCTGTTCCATAATCAAGACCAAGATATTCAGCCCTGCCTCTTCCACGCTGCCAGATCGTAACCTCTTCTCAGTCAGTCTGCGATTTTTCTATCCGTTTGTTCCTGTTTAGATCTTGTTATGCCTGTGTTTCCTTGCCTGAAGCTGTTTTCCTCTCCGCTACAGTTCTACCCGCTCTGACTTTGGCCCCTGTCTCCAGTCCCACATATCCAGTCTTGCTACTCTGTCCTGGACCGCCCACTCCTCTGTGTCCTTGGATTCCTCTCAGTCGCAACTCCAGCCTTAGCATCTGCACCTGGCTTCCTTCAACCCGCCCCAACTTCCCCCTGTGTTTCAATAAATACATTGGTTACCTCATTTTTATTTTTATTTATTTCACTTTTATTTAACCAGGTAGGCTAGTTGAGAACAAGTTCTCGTTTGCAACTGCGACCTGGCCAAGATAAAGCATAGCAGTGTGAACAGACAACACAGAGTTACACATGGAGTAAGCAATTAACAAGTCAATAACACAGTAGAAAAAAAGGGGAGTCTATATACATTGTGTGCAAAAGGCATGAGGAGGTAGGCGAATAATTACAATTTTGCAGATTAATAACACTGGAGGGTTAAATGATCAGATGGTCATGTACAGGTAGAGATATTGGTGTGCAAAAGAGCAGAAAGTAAATAAATAAAAACAGTATGGGGATGAGGTAGGTAAAAATGGGTGGGCTATTTACCGATAGACTATGTACAGCTGCAGCGATCGGTTAACTGCTCAGACAGCAGATGTTTGAAGTTGGTGAGGGAGATAAAAGTCTCCAACTTCAGCGATTTTTGCAATTCGTTCCAGTCACAGGCAGCAGAGAACTGGAATGAAAGGCGGCCAAGTGGGGGGGTGGCTTTAGGGATGATCAGTGAGATACACCTGCTGGAGCGCGTGCTACGGATGGGTGTTGCCATCGTGACCAGTGAACTGAGATAAGGCGGAGCTTTACCTAGCATGGACTTGTAGATGACCTGGAGCCAGTGGGTCTGGCGACGAATATGTAGTGAGGGCCAGCCGACTAGAGCATACAAGTCGCAGTGGTGGGTGGTATAAGGTGCTTTAGTGACAAAACGGATGGCACTGTGATAAACTGCATCCAGTTTGCTGAGTAGAGTGTTGAAAGCAATTTTGTAGATGACATCGCCGAAGTCGAGGATCGGCAGGATAGTCAGTTTTACTAGGGTAAGTTTGGCGGCGTGAGTAAAGGAGGCTTTGTTGCGGAATAGAAAGCCGATTCTTGATTTGATTTTCGATTGGAGATGTTTGATATGAATCTGGAAGGAGAGTTTACAGTCTAGCCAGACACCTAGGTACTTATAGATGTCCACATATTCAAGGTCGGAACCATCCAGGGTGGTGATGCTGGTCAGGCGTGCGGGTGCAGGCAGCGAACGGTTGAAAAGCATTCTACTAGCATTTAAGAGCAGTTGGAGGCCACGGAAGGAGTGTTGTATGGCATTGAAGCTCGTTTGGAGGTTAGATAGCACAGTGTCCAAGGACGGGCCGGAAGTATATAGAATGGTGTATAGAATGGTGTCGTCTGCGTAGAGGTGGATCAGGGAATTGCCCGCAGCAAGAGCAACATCATTGATATATACAGAGAAAAGAGTCGGCCCAAGGTTGAACCCTGTGGCACCCCCATAGAGACTGCCATAGAGACTGCCAGAGGACCGGATAGCATGCCCTCCGATTTGACACACTGAACTCTGTCTGCAAAGTAATTGGTGAACCAGGCAAGGCAGTCATCCGAAAAACCGAGGCTGTTGAGTCTGCCGATAAGAATATGGTGATTGACAGAGTCGAAAGCCTTGGCAAGGTCGATGAAGACGGCTGCACAGTACTGTCTTTTATCGATGGCAGTTATGATATCGTTTAGTACCTTGAGCGTGGCTGAGGTGTACCCGTGACCGGCTCGGAAACCAGATTGCACAGCGGAGAAGGTACGGTGGGATTCGAGATGGTCAGTGACCTGTTTGTTGACTTGGCTTTCGAAGACCTTAGATAGGCAGGGCAGGATGGATATAGGTCTGTAACAGTTTGGGTCCAGGGTGTCTCCCCCTTTGAAGAGGGGGATGACTGCGGCAGCTTTCCAATCCTTGGGGATCTCAGACGATATGAAAGAGAGGTTGAACAGGCTTGTAATAGGGGTTGCGACAATGGCGGCGGATAGTTTCAGAAATAGAGGGTCCAGATTGTCAAGCCCAGCTGATTTGTACGGGTCCAGGTTTTGCAGCTCTTTCAGAACTGCTATCTGCTATCTGGATTTGGGTAAAGGAGAACCTGGAGAGGCTTGGGCGAGTAGCTGCGGGGGGGGGGCGGAGCTGTTGGCTGAGGTTGGAGTAGCTAGGCAGAAGGCATGGCCAGCTGTTGAGAAATGCTTGTTGAAGTTTTCGATAATCATGGATTTATCGGTGGTGACCGTGTTACCTAGCCTCAGTGCAGTGGGCAGCTGGGAGGAGGTGCTCTTGTTCTCCATGGACTTCACAGTGTCCCAGAACTTTTTGGAGTTGGAGCTACAGGATGCAAACTTCTGCCTGAAGAAGCTGGCCTTAGCTTTCCTGACTGACTGCGTGTATTGGTTCCTGACTTCCCTGAACAGTTGCATATCACGGGGACTATTCGATGCTATTGCAGTCCGCCACAGGATATTTTTGTGCTGGTCGAGGGCAGTCAGGTCTGGAGTGAACCAAGGGCTGTATCTGTTCTTAGTTCTGCATTTTTTTGAACGGAGCATGCTTATCTAAAATGGTGAGGAAGTTTTAAAGAATGACCAGGCATCCTCAACTGACGGGATGAGGTCAATGTCCTTCCAGGATACCTGGGCCAGGTCGATTAGAAAGGCCTGCTCACAGAAGTGTTTTAGGGAGCGTTTGACAGTGATGAGCGGTGGTCGTTTGACTGCGGCTCCGTAGCGGATACAGGCAATGAGGCAGTGATCGCTGAGATCCTGGTTGAAGACAGCAGAGGTGTATTTGGAGGGCCAGTTGGTCAGGATGACGTCTATGAGGGTGCCCTTGTTTACAGATTTAAGGTTGTACCTGGTGGGTTCATTGATGATTTGTGTGAGATTGAGGGCATCTAGCTTAGATTGTAGGACTGCCGAGGTGTTAAGCATATCCCAGTTTAGGTCACCTAACAGAACAAACTCTGAAGCTAGATGGGGGGCGATCAATTCACAAATGGTGTCCAGGGCACAGCTGGGAGCTGAGGGGGGTCGGTAGCAGGCGGCAACAGTGAGAGACTTATTTCTGGAGAGAGTAATTACTAATTTCAAAATTAGTAGTTCGAACTGTTTGGGTATGGACCTGGAAAGTATAACATTACTTTGCATGCTCTCTCTGCAGTAAACTGCAACTCCTCCCCCTTTGGCGGTTCTATCTTGACGGAAAATGTTATAGTTGGGTATGGAAATCTCAGAATTTTTGGTGGCCTTCCTGAGCCAGGATTCAGACACGGCAAGGACATCAGGGTTAGCAGAGTGTGCTAAAGCAGTGAGTAAAACAAACTTAGGGAGGAGGCTTCTGATGTTGACATGCATGAAACCAAGGCTTTTTCGATCACAGAAGTCAACAAATGAGGGTGCCTGGGGACATGCAGGGCCTGGGTTTATCTCCACATCACCCGCGGAACAGAGGAGGAGTAGAATGAGGGTGCGGCTAAAGGCTATCAAAACTGGTCGCTTAGAGCGTTGGGGACAGAGAATAAAAGGAGCATATTTCTGGGCATGGTAGAATATATTCAGGGCATAATGCGCAGACAGGGGTATGGTGGGGTGCGGGTACAGCGGAGGTAAGCCCAGGCACTGGGTGATGATGAGAGAGGTTGTATCTCTGGACATGCTGGTTGTAATGGGTGAGGTCACCGCATGTGTGGGAGGTGGGACAAAGGAGGTATCAGGGGTATGAAGAGTGGAACTAGGGGCTCCATTGTAAACTAAAACAATGATAACTAACCTGAACAACAGTATACAAGGCATATTGACATTTGAGAGAGACATACAGCGAGGCATACAGTAATCACAGGTGTTGAATTGGGAGAGCTAGCTAAAACAGTAGCTAAAACAGTAGGTGAGACAACAACAGCTAATCAGCTAGCACAACAACAGCAGGTAAAATGGCGATGACTAGGCAGGGAGGGTTGGATTAACTACACACTTTGGGGGGCGTCGCGATGGGGTGAGTCTGTTTATGCCTCTTCATGCGGTGACATCGATAGACCGGTCGTGGGTCCGGATATTGTAGCCCAGGAGTATGCTTCGGTGGTAGCACAGGAGCTCTGGCCGGGCTAGCTTCAAGCTAAGTGGGTGGAAACGCTAGCCAGGAGTAATCATCCGGGGTTGCGGTTAGCTAGTTAGCTAGTTGTGAAGATCCAGCTGAAAATGTTCAGTTTACGGTGGGAATCCGGGGATAAAAAAAATATACATATAGGTCCGTTATGCTCTGGTTAGAGTCGCGTTGTTCGAACTGGCGAGAGCTTTCCGAGCTAAAGGTTAGCTGATGACCGGTTAGCTGAAGACCGCTAGCAATGGTTTGTTGACTGATACCTGGTAGTTAGCTGGCTAGCTTCAGTTGAGGGGATCCGAAGTAAATATAAGTACTTTAGAGAAAAATAGCTACATTGGGTGAGGCGGGTTGCAGGAGAGTATTTAGAAGTTGAGGTTTAGCAAAATGTTTTAAAAGATATGCGAAGAAAAATATGTTAAAAAAAAACGATATATACGATATATACAAGGGACACGACACGACAAGACGTCCGACTGCTACGCCATCTTGGATCCATCCCAGTCTCCTCGTCTGAGTCTGCTCTTGGGTTCACCTGTTCTGCTCCGCGTGACAACATCTCTGCTAATGTCTGAATAAGATGGAAAGGAATGGGAGTCTTATTCAGTACAACAGCAGACAAGTATATGTTGTCTTCTGGAGAATACAACAATTATTATAATGATTGAAGCGCATGTCATTTTGATGGTGCCCACATTGATCGTGTCCCCAGTTATAAATATCATTTGGATGAAAAGCTGTTTTTTTAAAAAGCATATTGATGAGTTGACTAAGTTGAGAATAAAAATGGACTTCTATAGAAATAGGCCACGCCTCTCGCTATACAGAATTCCGACCATTCAGTCGACGTTCCTTCCTGTCCTAGACTATGGTGACATCTACATGAACGCAGCTGCCACTTCATTAAAGCCGTTCGAGGCTTTATCATAGTGCACTTAGTTTGTGACAGGTCTTGCACTCATCGTTGCTTGCCCTATCAGAAAGTAGGACTCCTTATTGCTCGCCCTATCAGAAAGTAGGATGGCCCTCACGTAGGTCAAAATGCTGCCTTTTATTCATTTATAAACTCCCTCATGTTTAATTACCCATAGAAGTATGAGTTACCCAATCACAGGGATGGCTAACTCTGAAAATTCTGACTGACGCTACAGACTTAGAAAAAGCAACTGTTAGTTTCCTTCCACCCCATGTATCAAACAATCTGCAGAGTTCCCTACAAATGGATGTATTTTAGCCTTTCTGGGCAGTTCAGAGTGTCGCTCGAGGACCTCTTTTCTGAGGAATGTGATTGTGTGTGTTTTATTTATTTTATACTGTATTTCCTATGTGTAATTTGTTGTGTAATTTGTTGTGTAGGGCTCCCTTGCAAAAGAGACCTTGGTTTCAATGGGACTCCCTGTGAAACAGAAACAAAATAATTAGCCTGCTAAAATAGTTAGACAAGGTACTATAACTTGTAAAAATAATAATAATAAATTGAACTTTTATTTAACTAGGCAAGTCAGTTAAATTAAGAACAATTAATTTTTTTACAAACAGTGGGTTAACCTTGTTCAAGGGCAGAACTACAGATTTTTACCTTGTCAGCTCAGGGATTTGATCCAACAACTTCTCGGTTACTAGCCCAACGCTCTAACCACTAGGTTACCTGCTAGCCCAATGCTCTAACCACTAGGTTACCTGCTAGCCCAACGCTCTAACCACTAGGTTACCTGCTAGCCCAACGCTCTAACCACTAGGTTACCTGCTAGCCCAACGCTCTAACCACTAGGTTACCTGCTAGCCCAACGCTCTAACTACTAGGTTACCTGCTAGCCCAACGCTCTAACCACTAGGTTACCTGCTAGCCCAATGCTCTAACCACTAGGTTACCTGCTAGCCCAACGCTCTAACCACTAGGTTACCTGCTAGCCCAACGCTCTAACCACTAGGTTACCTGCTAGCCCAACGCTCTAACCACTAGGTTACCTGCTAGCCCAACGCTCTAACCACTAGGTTACCTGCTAGCCCAATGCTCTAACCACTAGGTTACCTGCTAGCCCAATGCTCTAACCACTAGGTTACCTGCTAGCCCAACGCTCTAACCACTAGGTTACCTGCTAGCCCAACGCTCTAACCACTAGGTTACCTGCTAGCCCAACGCTCTAACCACTAGGTTACCTGCTAGCCCAACGCTCTAACCACTAGGTTACCTGCTAGCCCAATGCTCTAACCACTAGGTTACCTGCTAGCCCAACGCTCTAACCACTAGGTTACCTGCTAGCCCAATGCTCTAACCACTAGGTTACCTGCTAGCCCAATGCTCTAACCACTAGGTTACCTGCTAGCCCAACGCTCTAACCACTAGGTTACCTGCTAGCCCAACGCTCTAACCACTAGGTTACCTGCTAGCCCAACGCTCTAACCACTAGGTTACCTGCTAGCCCAACGCTCTAACCACTAGGTTACCTGCTAGCCCAATGCTCTAACCACTAGGTTACCTGCTAGCCCAATGCTCTAACCACTAGGTTACCTGCTAGCCCAATGCTCTAACCACTAGGTTACCTGCTAGCCCAATGCTCTAACCACTAGGTTACCTGCTAGCCCAACGCTCTAACCACTAGGTTACCTGCTGCCCCGTAATGGGGTTGGGAGGTTGGGAACCTATCTACCTGGCTAGCTTTAAAGCCAACTTCATAACATTGCTAGGTGGCTAGAATTACAGAGAAAACAACAAAACATGTTTGTTTTATTTATTCATCAAGAAGGAATCAATATGCTACATGGCTTGATCAAATTCATTAACATACGTAACTCGTGGGAGTCCTGCCCACCACTGGCAGCTAAAATCAAATCACACACTGTATGTGTCACTCTACACTCTCTCTCCTCCTCTGCTGACGACACTGAGTATCTAGCGTCGTGCCTAGCATATCTTTGAACCATGCTTGATTGACTACCCAGAATCCTTGCTCCGGCCTAACGCTACGCCACCACCACGGACGTTAGTTTCTTCTTGAGTCTGGATATGAGTACCCCCCCAACGATTTTAGGAACATGAACACATTCTAAGGTCTGGTCCAATCCAGTCAGTTCTTCATGAGGTGTCTTAGTGTTGGAACTGGTCCAATCAGTTCTTAGTGATGTGTCTTAGTGTTGGAACTGGTCCAATCCAGTCAGTTCTTAGTGAGGTGTCTTAGTTTTGGAACTGGTCTAATCAGTTCTTAGTGATGTGTCTTAGTGTTGGAACTGGTCCAATCCAGTCAGTTCTTAGTGAGGTGTCTTAGTGTTGGAACTGGTCCAATCCAGTCAGTTCTTAGTGAGGTGTCTTAGTTTTGGAACTGGTCTAATCAGTTCTTAGTGATGTGTCTTAGTGTTGGAACTGGTCCAATCCAGTCAGTTCTTAGTGAGGTGTCTTAGTGTTGGAACTGGTCCAATCAGTTCTTAGTGATGTGTCTTAGTGTTGGAACTGGTCCAATCAGTTCTTAGTGATGTGTCTTAGTGTTGGAACTGGTCCAGTCAGTTCTTAGTGAGGTGTCTTAGTGTTGGAACTGGTCCAGTCAGTTCTTAGTGAGGTGTCTTAGTGTTGGAACTGGTCCAATCCAGTCAGTTCTTAGTGAGGTGTCTTAGTGTTGGAACTGGTCCAATCCAGTCAGTTCTTAGTGATGTGTCTTAGTGTTGGAACTGGTCCAATCAGTTCTTAGTGATGTGTCTTAGTGTTGGAACTGGTCCAGTCAGTTCTTAGTGAGGTGTCTTAGTGTTGGAACTGGTCCAATCCAGTCAGTTCTTAGTGAGGTGTCTTAGTGTTGGAACTGGTCCAATCCAGTCAGTTCTTAGTGAGGTGTCTTAGTGTTGGAACTGGTCCAATCCAGTCAGTTCTTAGTGAGGTGTCTTAGTGTTGGAACTGGTCCAATCCAGTCAGTTCTTAGTGAGGTGTCTTAGTGTTGGAACTGGTCCAATCAGTTCTTAGTGAGGTGTCTTAGTGTTGGAACTGGTCCAGTCAGTTCTTAGTGAGGTGTCAGTGTTGGAACAGTTCTTAGTGAGGTGTCTTAGTGTTGGAACTGGTCCAATCCAGTCAGTTCTTAGTGAGGTGTCTTAGTGTTGGAACTGGTCCAATCCAGTCAGTTCTTAGTGATGTGTCTTAGTGTTGGAACTGGTCCAATCAGTTCTTAGTGATGTGTCTTAGTGTTGGAACTGGTCCAATCCAGTCAGTTCTTAGTGAGGTGTCTTAGTGTTGGAACTGGTCCAATCCAGTCAGTTCTTAGTGAGGTGTCTTAGTGTTGGAACTGGTCCAATCCAGTCAGTTCTTAGTGAGGTGTCTTAGTGTTGGAACTGGTCCAATCCAGTCAGTTCTTAGTGAGGTGTCTTAGTGTTGGAACTGGTCCAATCCAGTCAGTTCTTAGTGAGGTGTCTTAGTGTTGGAACTGGTCCAATCAGTTCTTAGTGAGGTGTCTTAGTGTTGGAACTGGTTGGTCCCAGAACCTGATGGGCTGGACCAGAGCCAACATACAGAGTTTTGAAAAGTCCCTTTGCCTGGTCCTGTCAGTTTGCTCCTCTGCAAAATACCATTGACTGATTTTTTTTGTCATGTAAATAATTATAGCTAAATGTGGGCTTAAACGTGCCCCTTTGATCCAGGACAATCTGGTGCAGCCCCAGGCTCCCACAGTGCAAGTTAACTCAGGCACGAGCCTCCTTTAAATTCTGGCAGAGAACTGTTTGGTCAATGCTAGCCCCAGATCCAAGAGAGACGCTGGAGTGTTGTGAGAGACAGACAGATGGACAGACAAGACCAACAGACTGGCTGAACATACACACACACACACACACACACACACACACGCACTACATACATTCTGTCTTGTCGTGTCCAGTTCACTGCCAAGAAAAGGAGTCAGGATTATTTAGGCTTGTTGGATCAGATCAACTGCAACACTAAAAGCCAGTTTAAACGTGGTCTAACCTGACAATTAGTTTGAATGCGACAAGTGTCGCTGGTCAAAATTACATTTTAATTTATACTCCGATGTGTATATATGAATATATGTGTAGACTGTCGCTGTGACTGTCAGTTCCTGTGTCGCAGAGACATGGAAAAAGTTTAAATCTCTGCTACTGTCCGTTGTCATGGTTATCGGATTGCCGCGGCAACCAGACCAAAAATTCTCTGATAGACCTACTTTTATTTGGTCCAACTGTAGCAGTAAGCTATTTTCTGTAAGTTCTCCATTATCACGTAAATAATTATGTTGTTGTGGGTTTATTTTCCTGTAATTATTATTATTTTTTTTAATTCGCTAAACTTAAGACGTTGTCAGCTTAGTTATACTTTGGTCATTATTTGAATTAGCTAGTTGTAACGATCGTCTGTTGAAGAAGGTGTGGACCAAAGAGCGGCGCAGTAAGTGTATATACTTATATTTCAACTGAACACTAAATAACAAAATTAACACAGAGAATGACCGAAAACCAGTGCAGTAACACAAAATAACTACCCACAAAAACCCTGTGGGAAAAAGCTACTTAAATATGGTTCCCAATCAGAGACAACGATAGACAGCTGTCCCTGATTGAGAACCATAGCCGGCCAAAAACAAAGAAATACAAAAACATAGAAAAAGGAACATAGAATGACCACCCCAAATCACACCCTGACCAAACCAAAATAGAGACATAAAAAGCTCTAAGGTCAGGGCGTGACAGCTGGCTAGCAACGAACCAAAACACCGTTTAGAAAATTGCTCTTCAATGCCTGGCTTTATAGGTTGATGTTTACCGAACACATTTTTTAAATGGATGGGTTTATTGGTGTTAAAATAGAAACCGTATGCTATTTGGGATCACCGGGTGTCGACGTCATGCAGAGGTTGTCGTTTTGTGTTTATACTTTTTCATAACGACAACAAAAAGTTAGATGTCGGACGACAATAGAATGTTCATGATGTTGCTACGACAACTGTCTACAGTCATGTCGATTGACGGACTTGTAAACCAGCTTTAAGACACCTCACTAAGAACTGGATTGGACCAGTTCCAACACTAAGACACCTCACTAAGAACTGATTGGACCAGTTCCAACATTATTAAGACACATCACTAAGAACTGATTGGATTGGACCAGTTCCAACATTAAGACACCTCACTAAGAACTGACTGGATTGGACCAGTTCCAACACTAAGACACCTCACTAAGAACTGATTGGATTGGATCAGTTCCAACACTAAGACACCTCACTAAGAACTGATTGGATCCATGTTTGCTGTGTACTAATTTAAATAGAAATGAACCTAGCAACCTGCTATAACAGTCAGAAATCAGCTTTAAAAAGTTGTTCTTTATGTTTTTTAAACCCCTAAGGGGAATTCTCATGGCTAAATGGGATGTAACTGTGAGTCCCCTAAGACATTGGCACACACGTTGCCATGATAAATATCATCTGATAGATGGATTACACTGATACGTCAAAGGACAGGAGTTTCCCAGGGTGATTTCCCCCCTGGGGACATGATAAACACCCATGATACATCCAAAACCTATTAGCTCAGGACACTGGTCAAAAGTAGTGCACTACATAGGGCATAGGGTGCCATTTTGGGTTAAAAAAACACACCAAAAAAACAGTATGTCCCATTTAGAGCTAGGGGTCTTTGGTTGCCTGGCAACTCCAAACAGTGGGGACAGAAACTGACTTGTGCTCTAGATATTCTCAACCTAATATAGCCCTGAGCTATGCCCAGTCTGCCGACGGTCGTAAAATGTACACCACATCTGAATGAATCCAATGCTTTCTAGTTCTTTCTACAGAACCAATATTGCATGCATGCTGGTCGGACCATGTTTCATCTGTCACAAAAAAGAGTATCTACACACCTAGAAAAAAAAGGGTTCTATCTAGAACCTAGGAGAACACTTGGAGGAACCCTTTTTTGGTTCCAGGTAGAACCAATTTAAGTTCTATGTAGAAACCTTTACACAGAAGCTTCAACTCGGGAACCCAAAAGAGTTCTACCTGGAACCAAAAATGGTTCTAATGTGGAACCAAAACAGGTTATCCTATGGGGACAGCCAAAGAACCCTTTTGGAACCCTTTTCCTAAGAGTGTAGCGACTACAGTATAGTGACCACAGCAAAAAAACTCTACTGTATTTCACTGGACTGTGTGCACCTGACCAATGAACTTTAGAAGAGTCAGTCTGAATGTCTGACATTTTAGAATTATCCCCTCTCATTCTCATGGATACACAATCCTGGCAATAAGTCCTCCTGCTGACAGCTTCAGCTGGTATCAGGCTGGTAGAGGGTTGAGAGGGTTGTGGAGAAAGAGAGAGAGAAACAGAGAGAGAGAAAGAGAGAGAGGGTGTAGAGACAGAGAGAGGGGGGAGATAGAGAGAAAGAGGGTGGGTGGAAGGGGGAAGAGGGGGGGAGGAGAGAGAGAGAGAGAGAGAGAGAGAGAGAGAGAGAGAGAGAGAGAGAGAGAGAGAGAGAGAGAGAGAGAGAGAGAGAGAGAGACAGAGAGAGAGAGAGAGAGACAGAGAGAGAGAGAGAGAGACAGAGAGAGAGAGAGAGAGAGAGAGAGAGAGACAGAGAGAGAGAGAGAGACAGAGAGAGAGAGAGAGAGAGAGAGAGAGAGAGAGA
>NC_056431.1:77750426-77811145 GCF_018296145.1 Oncorhynchus tshawytscha
GTATTTGGAATAGAGTATAGTAGTTGGTGTAGAGGAGAGTAGTTGGACTTGAGTAGTTGGATAGAGTAGTTGGATAGAGTAGAGTAGTAGAATAGAGTAGTTGGATAAAAAATAGAGTAGCTGTAGTCGAGTAGTTGGAGGAGAGTAGTTAGGCTAGAGTATTTAGAGAAGAGTATAATAGTTGTAGTAGAGTAGTTGTAGTAGAGTAGTTGGAGGAGAGTAGTTGGAGGAGAGTAGTTGGACTAGAGTAGTTGGACGGGAGTAGTTGGAGGAGAGTAGTTAGGCTAGAGTATTTGAAGAAGTGTAGAGTAGTTGTAGTAGAGTAGAGTAGTAGGACTAGAGTAGTTGGAGTAGAGTAGTTGGACCAGAGTAGATGGAGTTGAGTAGAGTAGTTGTAGTAGAGTAGTTGGATGAGTGTAGTTTGACTAGAGTAGTTGGAGCTGAGTAGAGCAGTTGTAGTAGCGTATTTGCATAGATTAGAGTAGTAGAATAGAGTAGTTGGATAAATACAGTAGTTGTAGTAGAGTCTTTGGAGTAGAGTACTTGGACTAGAGTAGTTGGAGAGGAGTAGAGTAGTTGTAGTGGAGTAGTTGGAGTAGTTGGAGTAGAGTAGTTGGACTAGAGTAGTTTGGAGAAGAGTAGTTGGACTAGAGTCTTTGGAGTAGAGTAGAGTAGTTGTAGTTGATTAGTTGGAGTAGAGTAGTTTGGAGTAGAGTAGTTGGACTACAGTAGTTGGACTAGAGTAGTTGGAGAAGAGTAGGGTATTTATATTAGTTGGAGTATAGTAGGGTATTTGGAGTAGAGTAGAGTAGTTGTAGTAGATTAGTTGGAGCAGAGTAGTTGAAGTAGAGTACAGTAGTTGGACCAGAGTAGTTGGATAAATACAGTAGTTGTAGTAGAGTCTTTGGAGTAGAGTACTTGGACTAGAGTAGTTGGAGAGGAGTAGAGTAGTTGTAGTTGGAGTATTTGGAGTAGAGAAGTTGGACTAGAGTAGTTGGAGTAGAATAGTTGGACTAGAGTATTTGGAGTAGAGTAGAGTAGTTGTAGTAGATTAGTTGGAGTAGAGTAGTTGGAGTAGAGTATAGTAGTTGGAGTAGAGTAGTTGGACTAGAGTAGTTTGGAGTAGAGTAGAGTTGTTGTAGTAGAGTAGTTTGGAGTAGAGTAGTTGGACTACAGTAGTTGGAATAGAGTAGCTGGAGTAGAGTAGTTGTGCTAGTGTAGTTGGATTAGAGTAGAGTAGTTGGACAAGAGTAGTTGGAGTAGAGTAGTTGTAGTATAGTAGAGTAGTTGGACTGGAGTAGTTGTAGAGTAGTTGGACTAGAGTAATTGTCGTAGAGTAGAGTAGTTGGACTAGAGTAGTTGGAGTAGAGTAGGTGGAGTGGAGTAGTTCAACTAGAGTAGAGTAGAGTAGTTGGAGTAGAGTAGTTGGAGTAGAGTAGTTGTAGTGGAGTAGTTGTGCTAGAGTAGTTGGAGTAGTGTAGAGTAGTTGGAGAAGAGTAGTTGGAGTGGAGTAGTTGGAGTGGAGTAGTTGGAGTAGAGTAGTTGTGCTAGAGTAATTGGAGTAGTGTAGAGTAGTTGGAGAGGAGTAGAGTTAAACAGTTGGAGAAGTGTAGAGTAGCTGGAGGTCTAGGAAAGCTTCTAAAGTTTGTAATTTCTACTTTAAAATGTCAGACTTGATTTCCCCAATGAAAAATGTATCAACCCCTACAAAGAATGTCCATTAATTGTCCTCATTCACACTGTCTGTTGCTGCAGGACTATTTCCGGCTGTAGCAAACTAGCTCAAGTGTAGATCTTACTTCTTCTGTCGATGAATGACAATGCAGTATTGACAAGCAGACACTAGGTGTCACTGCTGTCATGTCAATTTGTATAAACAGCCACGAAGCCTACGTCCTAGTTTGCATGGCAGCAGGTGGTAGGAAGAGGGAGGACATCGAACATATTGAATACTTCACGTTTTCTGTCTCTTTGTGTTCTTCAGTTACCCCCCCCTCCCCTCCTGGTAGCCTTGTTTCATTTGAACATTCTTCAAAGATGTCCCTCAGCCTCAGGTGAGGGGTGCTCATTTAGGGGTGTATGAGTAAAGCTTACCACTCTGAATATAATCGGCACCTTATTTGACTCGCATGCAAAAGTCAAGCAGTATCAATATCAGCACAGGTTTCGAATGAACTACTAACCCCTTAACCTAAAAGTGGGCTGAGAATCAGTTTCTCTATCCAAAAAATAGGACAGAAGAAGCAGAACCGAACATTGACCATCAAAGATAAAGACCGTATAGACCATTTCCCCACCGCTGTTCTCTGATATAAGTCATCTGACACCGTCACAGGTGGAGCTCTCATTACCGTCGGTCCACTGCGTTCTCCTGTGACGTCATTGCGGGTCCCCCATCATATGAATGTATAATATGAATGTCCCCGCCACCACAGACCGAGCGATTCCCGCTCCCCAATCCGCTCCAGAATTTCAAGGGTTTGGATGCCCTTGTGTCGTATGTATGTTTGGTTTTTTCCTCTCTTTTTCTGGCCAAACCCAGTTATTGCACTTTAGCGAAACGTTTTGTTTCGGTGAATCCAGCGCGGAATAGGTCTGCCCGTAGCTCGGTGAAGAAACATGGGGATTTGATTCTATTTCCAACGGGACACAGGAATTGGATCGTGTTGGTACATCAGACAATAGTTGTATTTTAGGTGGTGTCTGTCTAAAAATGAAGCACCCGAAGCTATGGAGAGCGTTGCTTTTCATGACGGTGTTGTACCAGTTTGGGACGTCAAGCAGATACGGTAAGATGATGTTGGAGTGTCGGGAACATGGAGTTTTAGTGGAGGCAGAGATGGAAGAGAAGAGGCAGCGATAGAGGGAACTTCACTGAGCGGTAGCTAGGGAAGCAGTGTCTGGAATGGGGTCCGCGGTTTAGAGAAATGTATGATTCACACGTTTTTACCTTAAAGATCTGCAAGGTGTGAATGGCATTACATTTCATCAAAGTAATTAAATAAATCGGAATTGGGAAGAGATATTGAGTAAATACATTTTTATTAGTTGGATGTTTTTAAATAGCTTTGGTGTAGGTTTTTGTAACTTCAATTAACAGCTAAACGTTTAACAATTAACAGCTAAAACAACCACAGTTCACTGTTGACAAGGAAAAGTCCATAAACTAAAAATGGTTTTCTATTGGCTTTATGAAATACCAGCTTTATAGCTTTCAGACCTAAAGTTTGCTGTATCGGCTTTCTACTTGTGCATGAAGTTTATGCGTTTCAGAACCACGGAGAGCAACTAGGCTACGGTTTAGCGCTACTTGCGTTGCCTGTTCAGATTGTACTCTCCGTCTCTTCTCTGCAAACCTTGGTCTCCACTTCCCTGTTTTTTTTACCCCTGTCTTCGCCTACTCCCCCCTCCTCCTACACCCCCGTCACACCATTTAGTTCCACATTGAGCATTATTCTGACTCTCAGGTCTCATAATGCCTAGCTCCCTGGTAACAGAGGAGCACCGCCTCATCCCAGCCAGTTACCATAGCTACCTGGCGTTATAAAGGTGAAGGTTCAGGGATTTAGTTATTTCTGTATTGTTATTCATTAGAATAATGGAAGCAGTTAGTAGGCCATTAAATTAATGTGTTCCCTGTTTGACTCAAACATGCATTTTTAATGTTGTAACTAATCATTATTTACAGCATCTGTGTTCCATCTCCGTGTTTGTCTGTTATGCTGTGGAATATGCTGTCTCCATAGGTGTTGGTTTGGCCCTACCGAGCTAATTATAAGATCCCTTCATCTCTTAGTGTTTCTTTTGTACACTGAAGTGCATCTAGCATTAAGTGACCGTGGGTAAATGAAAAGAGTTCAAACAAAAGGATTGCAGATCTCCCTTTAGAAGCATCCTCTGAACAATATGAACAGGGAACAAGCACCCTGAATATAATGAACAAACACCCTGAATATACAGGGAACAAACACCCTGAATATACGGGGAACAAACACCCTGAGTATACAGGGAACAAACACCCTGAATATACAGGGAACAAACACCCTGAATATACAGGGAACAAACACCCTGAATATACAGGGAACAAACACCCTGAATATACAGGGAACAAACACCCTGAATATACAGGGAACAAACACCCTGAGTATAATGAACAGGGAACAAACACCCTGAATATAATGAACAGGGAACAAACACCCTGAATATAATGAACAAACACCCTGAATATACGGGGAACAAACACCCTGAATATACAGGGAACAAGCACCCTGAATATACAGGGAACAAACACCCTGTATATACGGGGAACAAAAACCCTGAATATACAGGGAACAAGCACCCTGAATATACGGGGAACAAGCACCCTGAATATACGGGGAACAAACACCCTGAATATACAGGGAACAAGCACCCTGAATATACGGGGAACAAACACCCTGAGTATAATGAACAGGGAACAAACACCCTGAATATACAGGGAATAAACACCCTGAATATACGGGGAACAAACACCCTGAGTATACAGGGAACAAGCACCCTGAATATACGGGGAACAAACACCCTGAATATACGGGAACAAACACCCTGAGTATACAGGGAACAAGCACCCTGAATATACGGGAACAAACACCCTGAATATACAGGGAACAAACACCCTGAATATAAAGAACAGGGAACAAACACCCTGAATATAAAGAACAGGGAACAAACACCCTGAATATAAAGAACAGGGAACAAACACCCTGAATATAATGAACAGGGAACAAACACCCTGAATATAATGAACAGGGAACAAACACCCTGAATATAATGAACAGGGAACAAACACCCTGAATATACGGGGAACAAACACCCTGAATATACAGGGAACAAACACCCTGAGTATACAGGGAACAAACACCCTGAATATAATGAACAGGGAACAAACACCCTGAATATAATGAACAGGGAACAAACACCCTGAATATAATGAACAGGGAACAAACACCCTGAATATAAAGAACAGGGAACAAACACCCTGAATATACAGGGAACAAACACCCTGAATATAATGAACAGGGAACAAACACCCTGAATATAATGAACAGGGAACAAACACCCTGAATATAATGAACAGGGAACAAACACCCTGAATATAATGAACAGGAAACAAACACCCTGAATATAATGAACAGGGAACAAACACCCTGAATATAATGAACAGGGAACAAACACCCTGAATATAATGAACAGGGAACAAACACCCTGAATATAAAGAACAGGGAACAAACACCCTGAATATAATGAACAGGGAACAAACACCCTGAATATAATGAACAGGGAACAAACACCCTGAATATAATGAACAGGGAACAAACACCCTGAATATACGGGGAACAAACACCCTGAATATACAGGGAACAAACACCCTGAGTATACAGGGAACAAACACCCTGAATATAATGAACAGGGAACAAACACCCTGAATATACAGGGAACAAACACCCTGAGTATAATGAACAGGGAACAAACACCCTGAATATAATGAACAAACACCCTGAATATACGGGGAACAAACACCCTGAATATACAGGGAACAAGCACCCTGAATATACAGGGAACAAACACCCTGTATATACGGGGAACAAAAACCCTGAATATACAGGGAACAAGCACCCTGAATATATGGGGAACAAGCACCCTGAATATACGGGGAACAAACACCCTGAATATACAGGGAACAAGCACCCTGAATATACGGGGAACAAACACCCTGAGTATAATGAACAGGGAACAAACACCCTGAATATACAGGGAATAAACACCCTGAATATACGGGAACAAACACCCTGAGTATACAGGGAACAAGCACCCTGAATATACGGGAACAAACACCCTGAATATACGGGGAACAAACACCCTGAGTATACAGGGAACAAGCACCCTGAATATACGGGGAACAAACACCCTGAATATACAGGGAACAAACACCCTGAATATAAAGAACAGGGAACAAACACCCTGAATATAAAGAACAGGGAACAAACACCCTGAATATAAAGAACAGGGAACAAACACCCTGAATATAATGAACAGGGAACAAACACCCTGAATATAATGAACAGGGAACAAACACCCTGAATATAATGAACAGGGAACAAACACCCTGAATATAAAGAACAGGGAACAAACACCCTGAATATACAGGGAACAAACACCCTGAATATAATGAACAGGGAACAAACACCCTGAATATATAATGAACAGGGAACAAACACCCTGAATATAATGAACAGGGAACAAACACCCTGAATATACAGGGAACAAACACCCTGAATATAATGAATATACAGGGAACAAACACCCTGAATATAATGAACAGGAATATAAACAAACACCCTGAATATAATGAACAGGGAACAAACACCCTGAATATAATGAACAGGGAACAAACACCCTGAATATAATGAACAGGGAACAAACACCCTGAATATAATGAACAGGGAACAAACACCCTGAATATAAAGAACAGGGAACAAACACCCTGAATATAATGAACAGGGAACAAACACCCTGAATATAATGAACAGGGAACAAACACCCTGAATATAATGAACAGGGAACAAACACCCTGAATATACGGGAACAAACACCCTGAATATACAGGGAACAAACACCCTGAGTATACAGGGAACAAACACCCTGAATATAATGAACAGGGAACAAACACCCTGAATATAATGAACAGGGAACAAACACCCTGAATATAATGAACAGGGAACAAACACCCTGAATATAAAGAACAGGGAACAAACACCCTGAATATACAGGGAACAAACACCCTGAATATAATGAACAGGGAACAAACACCCTGAATATAATGAACAGGGAACAAACACCCTGAATATAATGAACAGGGAACAAACACCCTGAATATAATGAACAGGGAACAAACACCCTGAATATAATGAACAGGGAACAAACACCCTGAATATAATGAACAGGGAACAAACACCCTGAATATATTGAACAGGGAACAAACACCCTGAATATAATGAACAGGGAATGCCCCCATGTTATCTTTACTTAATTTCTTACATGTCTTATGACATGTATTATATATTCTGTCTGTCTGTCTGTCTGTCTGTCTGTCTGTCTGTCTGTCTGTCTGTCTGTCTGTCTGTCTGTCTGTCTGTCTGTCTGTCTGTCTGTCTGTCTGTCTGTCTGTCTGTCTGTCTGTCTGTCTGTCTGTCTGTCTGTCTCTCTGTCTCTCTGTCTCTCTCTCTCTCTGTGTGTTGTCAGGGGAGAGCTATTAGTCATTGCATACGTCACATCTCCCTCTGTAGGTACTGTTAATAATGACAGCTCTGGGTACATGATGGAGACCAGGAGGTTTTAGCTGGGTACATGATGGAGACCATGAGGTTTTAGCTGGGTACATGATGGAGACCAGGAGATTTTAGCTGGGTACATGATGGAGACCAGGAGGTTTTAGCTGGGTACATGATGGAGACCAGGAGGTTTTAGCTGGGTACATGATGTAGGAGACTAGAAGGTTTTGCTGGGTACATGATGTAGGAGACAAGGAGGTTTTAGCTGGGTACATCATGTAGGAGACCAGGAGGTTTTGCTGTGTACATGTAGGAGACCAGGAGGTTTTGCTGGGTACATGTAAGAGACCAGGAGGTGTAAGCTGGGTACATGTAAGAGACCAGGAGCTGTAAGCTGGGTACATGATTGAGGAGACTAGGAGGGTTTGCTGGGTACATGATGTAGGAGACAAGGAGGTTTTAGCTGGGTACATCATGTAGGAGACCAGGAGGTTTTGCTGGGTACATGTAGGAGACCAGGAGGTTTTGCTGGGTACATGTAAGAGACCAGGAGGTGTAAGCTGGGTACATGTAAGAGACCAGGAGGTGTAAGCTGGGTACATGATTGAGGAGACTAGGAGGGTTTGCTGGGTACATGATGTAGGAGAGCAGGAGGTTTTGCTGGGTACATCATGTAGGAGACCAGGAGGTGTAAGCAGGAGTTTAAGCTGGGTACATGTAGGAGACCAGACCAGGAGGTTTTGCTGGGTACATGTAAGAGACTAGGAGGTGTAAGCTGGGTACATGTAAGAGACCAGGAGTTGTAAACTGGGTACATGTAAGAGACCAGGAGGTTTAAGCTGGGTACATGTAAGAGACCAGGAGGTTTAAGCTGGGTACAAGTAAGAGACCAGAAGTGTAAGCTGGGTACATGATTGAGGAGACCAGGAGGTGTAAGCTGGGTACATGTAGGAGACCAGGAGTTGTAAGCTGGGTACATGTAGGTGACCAGGAGGTTTTGCTGGGTACATGTAAGAGACCAGGAGGTTTAAGCTGGGTACATCATGTAGGAGACCAGGAGGTTTTGATGGGTACATGTAAGAGACTAGGAGGTGTAAGCTGGGTACATGTAAGAGACCAGGAGTTGTAAACTGGGTACATGTAAGAGACCAGGAGGTTTAAGCTGGGTACATGATTGAGGAGACCAGGAGGTGTAAGCTGGGTACATGTAGGAGACCAGGAGGTGTAAGCTGGGTACATGTAGGAGACCAGGAGGTTTTGCTGGGTACATGTAGGAGACCAGGAGGTGTAAGCTGGGTACATGTAAGAGACCAGGAGGTTTAAGCTGGGTACATGTAAGAGACCAGGAGGTGTAAGCTGGGTACATGATTAAGGTGACCAGGAGGTTTTACCTGGGTACATGTAGGAGACCAGGAGGTTTTGCTGGGTACATGTAGGAGACCAGGAGGTTTTGCTGGGTACATGATTAAGGTGACCAGGAGGTTTTACCTGGGTACATGTAAGAGACAAGGAGGTGTAAGCTGGGTACATGTAAGAGACCAGGAGGTGTAAGCTGGGTACATGATTGAGGACACCAGGAGGGTTTGCTGGGTACATGATGTAGGAGACCAGGAGGTTTTGCTGGGTACATCATGTAGGAGACCAGGAGGTGTAAGCTGGGTACATGTAAGAGACCAGGAGGTTTTGCTGGGTACATGTAAGAGACCAGGAGGTTTAAGCTAGGTACATCATTTAGGAGACCAGGAGGTTTTGATGGGTACATGTAAGAGACTAGCAGGTGTAAGCTGGGTACATCATGAGTTTGTAAGAGACCTGGGTACATGTAAGAGACCAGGAGGTTTAAGCTGGGTACATGTAAGAGACCAGGAGGTTTAAGCTGGGTACATGTAAGAGACCAGGAAGTGTAAGCTGGGTACATGATTGAGGAGACCAGGAGGTTTTGCTGGGTACATGTAGGAGACCAGGAGGTTTTGCTGGGTACATGTAGGAGACCAGGAGGTTTTGCTGGGTACATGTAAGAGACCAGGAGGTGTAAGCTGGGTACATGTAGGAGACCAGGAGGTTTTGCTGGGTACATCATGTAGGAGACCAGGAGGTGTAAGCTGGGTACATGTAAGAGACCAGGAGGTTTTACCTGGGTACATGATTGAGGTGACCAGTAGGTTTTACCTGGGTACATGTAGGAGACCAGGAGGTTTTGCTGGGTACATGATGGAGACCAGGAGGTTTAAGCTGGGTACATGATTGAGGTGACCAGTAGGTTTTACCTGGGTACATGATTAAGGTGACCAGGAGGTTTTACCTGGGTACATGATTGAGGTGACCAGGAGGTTTTAGCTGCGTACATGATGGAGACCAGGAGGTTTTAGCTGGGTACATGATTGAGGTGACCAGGAGGTTTTACCTGGGTACGGGATGGAGACCAGGAGGTTTTAGCTGGGTACATGATGGAGGTGACCAGGAGGTTTTAGCTGGGTACATGATGGAGACCAGGAGGTTTTAGCTGGGTACGGGATGGAGACCAGGAGGTTTTAGCTGGGTACGGGATGGAGACCAGGAGGTTTTAGCTGGGTACATGATGGAGACCAGGAGGTTTTACCTGGGTACGGGATGGAGACCAGGAGGTTTTACCTGGGTACGGGATGGAGACCAGGAGGTTTTACCTGGGTACGGGATGGAGACCAGGAGGTTTTAGCTGGGTACATGATGGAGACCAGGAGGTTTTACCTGGGTACATGATGGAGACCAGGAGGTTTTAGCTGGGTACATGATGGAGACCAGGAGGTTTTACCTGGGTACATGATGGAGACCAGGAGGTTTTAGCTGGGTACATGATGGAGACCAGGAGGTTTTACCTGGGTACATGATGGAGACCAGGAGGTTTTACCTGGGTACGGGATGGAGACCAGGAGGTTTTAGCTGGGTACATGATGGAGACCAGGAGGTTTTACCTGGGTACATGATGGAGACCAGGAGGTTTTACCTGGGTACGGGATGGAGACCAGGAGGTTTTACCTGGGTACGGGATGGAGACCAGGAGGTTTTACCTGGGTACGGGATGGAGACCAGGAGGTTTTAGCTGGGTACGGAATGGAGACCAGGAGGTTTTACCTGGGTACATGATGGAGACCAGGAGGTTTTAGCTGGGTACATGATGGAGACCAGGAGGTTTTAGCTGGGTACATGATGGAGACCAGGAGGTTTTACCTGGGTACGGGATGGAGACCAGGAGGTTTTAGCTGGGTACGGGATGGAGACCAGGAGGTTTTACCTGGGTACATGATGGAGACCAGGAGGTTTTAGCTGGGTACATGATGGAGACCAGGAAGTTTTACCTGGGTACATGATGGAGACCAGGAGGTTTTACCTGGGTACATGATGGAGACCAGGAGGTTTTAGCTGGGTACATGATGGAGACCAGGAGGTTTTAGCTGGGTACGGGGTGCATGCGGACACCCTGAACTCTTTGTTTCCACTCTGGGGAAATAAGGGCAATTCCGGGTAAACATTTTGTTACCAAAGACCGGGTTATATGTTGGGTTATAGGTTGAACCTGCACTCCAGACACGTTCGATCAAATCGCTCAAAGATTTTTAAAAGATGTCTGGTCTGCTGGGAGGATACATGTGTTTGTGTTGTCTGACATTGTGGATGTGTGTGTCTGTGCTATCTGTCTGTGTATAATAGCTAAAGGCTAATAGCCATGGAAGAGATCAGTCCAGTCTGTCCGGAGCTGTCCATTCTGAGTTCTGTGAAGGCATTATCCCTATTCTCCACTGGTTTCAGTCCATAATCAATACTGAGGTCTGTGAAGGCATTATCCCTATTCTCCACTGGTTTCAGTCCATAATCAATACTGAGGTCTGTGAAGGCATTATCCCTATTCTCCACTGGTTTCAGTCCATAATCAATACTGAGGTCTGTGAAGGCATTATCCCTATTCTCCACTGGTTTCAGTCCATAATCAATACTGAGGTCTGTGAAGGCATTATCCCTATTCTCCACTGGTTTCAGTCCATAATCAATACTGAGGTCTGTGAAGGCATTATCCCTATTCTCCACTGGTTTCAGTCCATAATCAATACTGAGGTCTGTGAAGGCATTATCCCTATTCTCCACTGGTTTCAGTCCATAATCAATACTGAGGTCTGTGAAGGCATTATCCCTATTCTCCACTGGTTTCAGTCCATAATCAATACTGAGGTCTGTGAAGGCATTATCCCTATTCTCCACTGGTTTCAGTCCATAATCAATACTGAGGTCTGTGAAGGCATTATCCCTATTCTCCACTGGTTTCAGTCCATAATCAATACTGAGGTCTGTGAAGGCATTATCCCTATTCTCCACTGGTTTCAGTCCATAATCAATACTGAGGTCTGTGAAGGCATTATCCCTATTCTCCACTGGTTTCAGTCCATAATCAATACTGAGGTCTGTGAAGGCATTATCCCTATTCTCCACTGGTTTCAGTCCATAATCAATACTGAGGTCTGTGAAGGCATTATCCCTATTCTCCACTGGTTTCAGTCCATAATCAATACTGAGGTCTGTGAAGGCATTATCCCTATTCTCCACTGGTTTCAGTCCATAATCAATACTGAGGTCTGTGAAGGCATTATCCCTATTCTCCACTGGTTTCAGTCCATAATCAATACTGAGGTCTGTGAAGGCATTATCCCTATTCTCCACTGGTTTCAGTCCATAATCAATACTGAGGTCTGTGAAGGCATTATCCATATTCTCCACTGGTTTCAGTCCATAATCAATACTGAGGTCTGTGAAGGCATTATCCATATTCTCCACTGGTTTCAGTCCATAATCAATACTGAGGTCTGTGAAGGCATTATCCCTATTCTCCACTGGTTTCAGTCCATAATCAATACTGAGGTCTGTGAAGGCATTATCCCTATTCTCCACTGGTTTCAGTCCATAATCAATACTGAGTTCTGTGAAGGCATTATCCCTATTCTCCACTGGTTTCAGTCCATAATCAATACTGAGGTCTGTGAAGGCATTATCCCTATTCTCCACTGGTTTCAGTCCATAATCAATACTGAGTTCTGTGAAGGCATTATCCCTATTCTCCACTGGTTTCAGTCCATAATCAATACTGAGGTCTGTGAAGGCATTATCCCTATTCTCCACTGGTTTCAGTCCATAATCAATACTGAGGTCTGTGAAGGCATTATCCCTATTCTCCACTGGTTTCAGTCCATAATCAATACTGAGGTCTGTGAAGGCATTATCCCTATTCTCCACTGGTTACAGTCCATAATCAATACTGAGGTCTGTGAAGGCATTATCCATATTCTCCACTGGTTTCAGTCCATAATCAATACTGAGGTCTGTGAAGGCATTATCCCTATTCTCCACTGGTTTCAGTCCATAATCAATACTGAGGTCTGTGAAGGCATTATCCCTATTCTCCACTGGTTTCAGTCCATAATCAATACTGAGGTCTGTGAAGGCATTATCCCTATTCTCCACTGGTTTCAGTCCATAATCAATACTGAGGTCTGTGAAGGCATTATCCCTATTCTCCACTGGTTTCAGTCCATAATCAATACTGAGGTCTGTGAAGTCATTATCCCTATTCTCCACTGGTTTCAGTCCATAATCAATACTGAGGTCTGTGAAACCATTATCCATGACCATGCCCCACCTCACCCCACCTCCTTCTAGGCCAGTTCAGACTTTACTCTGAGCCCCACCTCACCCCACCTCCTTCTAGGCCAGTTCAGACTTTACTCTGAGCCCCACCTCACCCCACCTCCTTCTAGGCCAGTTCAGACTTTACTCTGAGCCCCACTCACCCCACCTCCTTCTAGGCCAGTTCAGACTTTACTCTGAGCCCCACCTCACCCCACCTCCTTCTAGGCCAGTTGAGACTTTACTCTGAGCCCCACCTCACCCCACCTCCTTCTAGACTAGTTCAGACTTTACTCTGAGCCCCACCTCTTTCTAGACCAGTTCAGACTTTACTCTGAGCCCCACCTCCTTCTAGACCAGTTCAGACTTTACTCTGAGCCCCACCTCCTTCTAGGCCAGTTCAGACATTACTCTGAGCCCCACCTCACCCCACCTCCTTCTAGGCCAGTTCAGACTTTACTCTGAGCCCCACCTCCTTCTAGACCAGTTCAGACTTTACTCTGAGCCCCACCTCCTTCTAGACCAGTTCAGACTTTACTCTGAGCCCCACCTCCTTCTAGACCAGTTCAGACTTTACTCTGAGCCCCACCTCCTTCTAGACCAGTTCAGACTTTACTCTGAGCCCCACCTCTTTCTAGACCAGTTCAGACTTTACTCTGAGCCCCACCTCTTTCTAGACCAGTTCAGACTTTACTCTGAGCCCCACCTCCTTCTAGACCAGTTCAGACTTTACTCTGAGCCCCACCTCCTTCTAGACCAGTTCAGACTTTACTCTGAGCCCCACCTCCTTCTAGACCAGTTCAGACTTTACTCTGTGCCCCACCTCTTTCTAGACCAGTTCAGACTTGACTCTCTATTGCCCCAATTCTTCATCAATGTGTCCTCCTGTGTTCTGCTGGCAGTAGACTCTGACTGACCAGCCCTGCAAGCGCTAGATCTGGGCCTCCATACTTCCTCCATACTCCACCCATACTCCATCCATACTCCATCCATATTCTCTCCATGCTCCATCCGTACTCCATCCATCCTCCAATCATATTCTCTCCACACTCCACCCATACTCCATCCATACTCCAATCATATTCTCTCCACACTCCATCCGTACTCCATCCATACTCTCTCCATAGTCCAACCATACTTCCTCCATACTTCCTCCATACTCCACCCATACTCCATCCATACTCCATCCATATTCTCTCCACGCTCCATCCGTACTCTCTCCATACTCTCTCCATAGTCCAACCATACTCAGGTGTATGTAAACTTCCAACTATGTGTTAACATCGCCAAAGCAAGTGAAATAGATCATAAAACAGAGTGAAATAAACAATTAAAAAAACAATAACAGAGTAAACAGGAGGCTAGGAGACCAAATGGTTTTCACAACAACAGGATACATCTACTCTGTAATTGAAATGCCACTCTGAATACAAGCAGGGAGAACACAAATACATGTCTTAGGTTATGTCCCAAGTGACAGCCTACTCTATATGGTGCATCTCACTCACTCACTCACCTCACTCACCTCACGCACTCACACACTCACTCACTCACTCACTCACCTCACACACTCACGCACTCACGCACTCACTCACTCACCTCACTCACGCACTCACTCACTCACTCACTCACTCACTCACTCACTCACTCACTCACTAAAGCAAGTGAAGTAGATAATATACAAAAGTGAAATGAACAGTAAACATTACACTCATAGAAGTTCCAAAAGATTAAAGACATTTTCAAATGTCATATTATGTCTATATACAGTGTTGTAATGATGTGCAAATAGTTAAAGTACACAGGGGGAAAAAATTAGCATAAATCTGGGTTGTATTTACAATGATGTTTGTTCTTCACTGGTTGCCGTTTTCTTGTGGCAACAGGTCATAAATCTTGCTGCTGTGATGGCACACTGTGGAATTTCACCCAGTAGATATGGGAGTTTATCAAAATTGGGTTTGTTTTTGAATTCTTTGTGGATCTGTGTAATCTGAGGGAAATATGTATCTCTAATATGGTCATACATTGGTCAGGAGGTTAGGAAGTGCAGCTCAGTTTCCACCTCATTTTGTGGGCAGTGAGCACATAGCCTGTCTTCTCTTGAGAGCCATGTCTGCCTACGGCAGCCTTTCTCAATAGCAAGGCTATGCTCACTGAGTCTGTACATAGTCAAAGCTTTCCTTAATTTTGGGTCAGTCACAGTGGTCAGGTATTCTGCTACTGTGTACTCTCTGTGTAGGGCCAAATAGCATTCTAGTTTGCTCTGTTTTTTTGTTAATTCTTTCCAATGTGTCAAGTAATTATCTTTTTGTTTTCTCATGATTTGGTTGGGTCTAATTGTGCTGCTGTCCTGGGGCTCTGTAGGGTGTGTTTGTGTTTGTGAACAGAGCCCCAGGACCAGCTTGCTTAGGGGACTCTTCTCCAGGTTCATCTCTCTGTAGGTGATGGCTTTGTTATGGAAGGTTTGGGAATCGCTTCCTTATAGGCCTAATTCTGCTCATTATTTGGTGTTTTATGTTGTTCACTGAAGATATTTTTGGCCGAGTCTGCTGTTAATGATAATACAGAGGATTTTCCCAAGGTTGCTGTTGACGCATATCCCACAGTAGTTATTTGGGTCAATTTTGTCTCTACTTTTGGGGTGATCAGTCATTGGTTCCAAATATTGGGCAATATGCTAATATGCCAATTTCTCTCTCTCCCTCTGCCTCTCTCTCTCTCTGCCTCTTTCGGTCTCTCCTCTCTCTCTCTCTCTCTCTCTCTCTCTCTCTCTCTCTCTCTCTCTCTCTCTCTCTTTCATCTCTGCCTCTCTCTCTCCTCTCTCTCCTCTCCCTCTCTGCCTCTCTCTCTCCCTCTCTCTTCTCTCTCTCTCCTCTCTCTCCCCCTCTCTCTCTCCTCTCCCCCCTCTCTCTCTCTCTCTCTCTCTCTCTCCTCTCTCTCTCCTTTCTCTCTCTCTCTCTCTCCTCTCTCCCCCATCTCTCTCCTCTCTCCCCCTCTCTCTCCTCTCTCTCTCTCTCTCTCTCTCTCTCTCCTCTCTCTCTCCTTTCTATCTCTCTCCTCTCTCTCCCCCTCTCTCTCTCTCTCTCTCTCTCTCTCTCCTCTCTCTCTCCTTTCTCTCTCTCTCTCCTCTCTCCCCATCTCTCTCCTCTCTCCCCCTCTCTCTCTATCAAATGCAACATAACAGAAAACAGCATGCAGTTCTCGTGACCGTGTGTCATATTCTCCTTCTCTTCCACAGTGCGAGACAGAGTGAATATATGGTACAGGAACCTAATGCTGTTTGCTGTTATGTCACATGTGATAGTATGTCTGTACAGTGTGCATCTATCTGTGATCAGACTTGTGTGTTCGTTGGGTTTGTTCCTCTGATAGCTAATCTCTTGTGGACAGAAGTACGAAATATAAATCTATCGAGTATCTGTCACAGCATTTTGGTTCTGGGTTGCTGAGATTACTTATAGCTGATGCTTGATGATTGTGTGATGCGCTTACAGCTAACATTAGTAGAGCAGGTAGCAGGTAGCAGGTAGCAGGTAGCAGGTAGCAGGTAGCGGGTAGCGGGTAGAGGGTAGCAAGTTACTGGTAGAGGGTAGCGGGTAGCAGGTAGCAGGTAGCAGGTAGCAGGTAGCAGGTAGCAGGTAGCGGGTAGCGGGTAGAGGGTAGCAAGTTACTGGTAGAGGGTAGCGGGTAGCAGGTAGCAGGTAGCAGGTAGTAGGTAGCAGGTAGCAGGTAGTAGGTAGCAGGTAGAAGGTAGCAGGTAGTAGGTAGAAGGTAGCAGGTAGCAGGTAGCAGGTAGTAGGTAGCAGGTAGAAGGTAGCAGGTAGAAGGTAGCAGGTAGTAGGTAGCAGGTAGCAGGTAGCAGGTAGCAGGTATAACCTAGTCTCTTTAGAAGTTACTGTAACAGTTTTCAATTAATTAATGCTTTTAACAGAGCTGCTGTTAATCTCTCTCTCTCTCTCTCTCTGCCTCTCTCTCTCTCTCTCTCTCACCATATCTCTCTCACCCTCTCTCTCACCCATCTCTCTCCCTCTCTCTCTCCTCCATCTCTCCCTCTCTCCCTCTCTCCATATATCTCTCTCCCCTCTCTCCCCCTCTCTTTCTCTCCCCCTCTCTCCTCCATCGATCCCTCTCTCTCTCTCCCTCTCCCCATATCTCTCTCCACCCCTCTCCCCCCTCTCTCTCCCCCTTTCTCTCTTACCCTCTCTCTGTCCCTCTCTCTCACCCTTTCTCCTTCTCTCTCTCCCTCTCCCCATATCTCTCTCTCCACGCCTCTCCCCCTCTCTCTCTCCCTCTCTTTCACCCTTTCTCCTTCTCTCTCTCTCCTTCTCTCTCTCCCTCTCTCAGGTTGTGTGTTTGAGACAAGGCTGTGCTCCAGGGAGCAGTTCTGCTCTGATGGTGAGTACCCTCTGTCTGTCTGTCTGTCTGTCTGTCTGTCTGTCTGTCTGTCTGTCTGTCTGTCTGTCTGTCTGTCTGTCTGTCTGTCTGTCTGTCTGTCTGTCTGTCTGTCTGTCTGTCTGTCTGTCTGTCTGTCTGTCTGTCTGTCTGTCTATGTGTGTGTGTGTGTGTGTGTGTGTGTAGGAGATACTGAGCACTTAGCGGGTCTCCACAAGTGTGTGTGTGAGAGTGTGTGTGTGTGTTGGGGGACGACACAGTTCCAGTCAGTGGGCCACAGGCCCTGCAGATCCTGGTCCCCCGAACAACCCCAATCACCCTCTTCCTGTATTTCCTAGAGATATCTCCTATCTCCCCAATCACCCTCTTCCTGTATCTCCTAGAGATATCTCCTAGAGGTATCTCCTATCTCCCCAATCACCCTCTTCCTGTATCTCCTAGAGATATCTCCTAGAGGTATCTCCTATCTCCCCAATCACCCTCTTCCTGTATCTCCTAGAGGTATCTCCTATCTCCCCAATCACCCTCTTCCTGTATCTCCTAGAGATATCTCCTAGAGGTATCTCCTATCTTCCCAATCACCCTCTTCCTGTATCTCCTGTTCCTCAAACACCTCTGTATCTCCCTGGGGCATGTAAGCGTTTACTACAGTTTCCATAAACCCAAAACGTACAGGAATGGGACTAAGCACTCACCCCAGAGGGGGGTACCCGTGTTGAGGCTCAGTATGGCGGATGTGTTGTTGCCTACCCTTACCGCCTGGGGCGGCCCGTCAAGAAGTCCAGGATCCAGTTGCAGTTGCAGGTGTTCAATCTCATGGTCCGGAGCTTAGTCATTACCTTTGTCAAATAGACTATGGTGGTCTGCTTGAAACATGTAGATTTTACAGACTGAGTCAGGGAGAGGTTGATCCGCGCAGGCTTGTCCTAGTAATCCGTCTGGCACTGTGGCCTTGCGAATTTGAACCTGTTTAAAGGTCCTACTTACATCGCTACGGAGAGCGAGATCACACGTCCAGAACTTGCTGGTGCTTTCATGCATGGTTCAGTGTTGCTTTTCTCAAAGCGATCCTAGAAGGCATTTAGCTCGTCTGGTATGCTTGTGTCACTGGACACAAACAAAGAGGTAAAACTGATTTTAGTTTTCCTGCATTAAAGTCCCCGGCCACTAGGAGCGCTGCTTCTGGATGAGCATTTTCTTCTTTGCTTTTGGCCTTATACAGCTGGTTGAGTGCAGTCTTAATGACAGCATCGGTATGGGGTGATAAATAGACAGCTACGAAAATTATAGATGAAAGCTCTCTCGGCAAATAGTATGATCTGCAGCTTATTCATGAGGTATTCTAACTCAGACGAGCAAAAACTTGAGACTTCTTAAAAACATTTGAGAGAGAGTGAGGTGTATGTTATCCCATGTTGTTCCCGTGTAACTCAGTTGGTAGGGCATGGCGCGTGCAGCGCTAGGGTTGTAGGTTTGATTCCCATGGGGGACCAGTAAGAAAAAACTATTCAAATGTCTGTCACTCACAAGTCGTTCTGGATACCCTGATGAAGACAGCCTGTCGAAACGTTGGACATTACATTTTTGCATCCGAGCTCCTAGAGTGTGCGACTCTCCTTTATTTTCTAGTTTTCTACTCCGCTAGCCAGCACCTCTAGCCAGCACCGCTAGCCAGCACCTCTAGCCAGCACCTCTAGCCAGCACCTCTAGCCAGCACCGCTAGCCAGCACCTCTAGCCAGCACCGCTAGCCAGCACCTCTAGCCAGCACCTCTAGCCAGCACTGCTAGCCAGCACCTAAATAGGTGTGCGTTTCTTTTTCTTCTAGATTGTTCTGGATTAGAGTGTCTGCTAAAATATTACATGTTATTCAGCCGCGACTATGAGAAACATTAGGACATTACAGTTATTCTGTTCCTGTTGATAGATTTCTTCTCTAGTAAAATGCACGTTCGCTGACAAGACAATGGAGGTCTAGATGCTTGCCGACGTAGTCTAATCATGACACTTCCTCTTTCGAGTCCCGGGGATAGGGCCAGTGTAACGGATGTGAAACGGCTAGCTCAGTTAGCGGTGGTGCGCGCTAAATAGCGTTTCAATCGGTGACGTCACTTGCTCTGAGACCTTGAAGTAGTGGTTCCCCTTGCTCTGCAAGGGCTGCGGCTTTTGTGGATCGATGGGTAACGATGCTTCATGGGTGTCAGTTGTTGATGTGTGCAGGAGGGTCCCTGGTTCGCCCCCGGGTGGGGAGAGGGACGGTCTAAAGTTATACTGTTACACCTGGTCTGTGGTAAGCATTACACAGAGGTATAAAATTACTACTTTTAGGTTGTCTTTGGGGGTGTATCTGTACTTTATTTTATTTTTTACTTCACTACATTTCTAAAGAAAATAATGTACTTTTTACTCTAGACATTTTCCCTGACACCCAAAAAGTACTTGTTACATTTTGACAGGAAAACAGTCCAAGTCATCCCTACTGCCTCTGATCTGGCAGATCATGGATCACATGACATCCAGAGATCACATGACATCCAGAGATCACATGACATCCAGAGATCACATGACATCCAGAGAAGCTGTGACTCGTTGAAGTAGAAATCTTCCCCCAAATCCATATTATTGATCGTTGTTTTAGGAAATGATGGCGGGAATATTATCTACCAAAAAAACAACACAAAATAGCAGTTGGTGTGAAGCCGACAGCTGTACACTGCAGCGCCATTTCCCAGTGTCCTATCCTCACAGCAGCTATGTAGCTGTTGGTTTATTTGTCCTACCCTCACAGCAGCTATGTAGCTGTTGGTTTATTTGTCCTATCTTTTTTTAAACATTTTTTTAAACATTTAACTAGGCAAGTCAGTTAAGAACAAATTCTTATTTTCAATGACTGCCTAGGAACAGTGGGTTAACTGCCTGTTCAGGGGCAGAACGACAGATTTTTGTACCTTGTCAGCTCGGGGGTTTGAACTTGTCCAACGCTCTAACCACTAGGCTACCCTGCCGCTACGTAGCTGTTGGTTTATTTGTCATACCCTCACAGCAGCTATGTAGCTGTTGGTTTATTTGTCCTATCCTCACAGCAGCTATGTAGCTGTTGGTTTATTTGTCCTACCCTCACAGCAGCTATGTAGCTGTTGGTTTATTTGTCCTACCCTCACAGCAGCTATGTAGCTGTTGGTATATTTGTCCTACCCTCACAGCAGCTATGTAGCTGTTGGTTTATTTGTCCTACCCTCACAGCAGCTATGTAGCTGTTGGTTTATTTGTCCTACCCTCACAGCAGCTATGTAGCTGTTGGTTTATTTGTCCTATCCTCACAGCAGCTATGTAGCTGTTGGTTTATTTGTCCTACCCTCACAGCAGCTATGTAGCTGTTGGTTTATTTGTCATACCCTCACAGCAGCTATGTAGCTGTTGGTTTATTGGTCCTATCCTCACAGCAGCTATGTAGCTGTTGGTTTATTTGTCCTATCCTCACAGCAGCTACATAGCTGTTGGTTTATTTGTCCTACCCTCACAGCAGCTACATAGCTGTTGGTTTATTTGTCCTACCCTCACAGCAGCTATGTAGCTGTTGGTTTATTTGTCCTACCCTCACAGCAGCTATGTAGCTGTTGGTTTATTTGTCCTACCCTCACAGCAGCTACATAGCTGTTGGTTTATTTGTCCTATCCTCACAGCAGCTACATAGCTGTTGGTTTATTTGTCCTATCCTCACAGCAGCTATGTAGCTGTTGGTTTATTTGTCCTACCCTCTCAGCAGCTATGTAGCTGTTGGTTTCTCCTCCGTCACTCCCTGTCCTCCGTCATTCCCTCCCTCCCTCTCCTCCGTCATTGCCTCATTCCCTCTCCTTCGTCATTCCCTCCCTCCCTCTCCTTCATCATACCCTACCTCCCTCTCCTCCATAATTCCCTCCCTCCCTCCCTCTCCTCTCCTCTCCTCTCCTCAGCCTCATCAAAGCTCCTCTTCAACACTACATATCGTCTCCTGGCAACGGTGAAATCATCAGGCTGATAGCAGCTAGGCAGCTGGATCAACGCCCCCACAGTCTCTCTCTCCTTCCTCTCTCGCTTTCCTCTCTCTCTCTCCTTCTCTCTCGCTTTCCTCTCTCTCTCTCCTTCTCTCTCGCTTTCCTCTCTCTCTTTATCTCTCTCTCTCTTTATCTCTCTGCTCCTCAGAAAGAGGATGAATCACTAGTGCTTACACACTACTCCTCCACACATACGTACACACTCACTATTCCTTTCTCAACCCTCTCTCTCTCCTCCTTCCTCTCTCTCTCCCTCTCCCATCTCCTCCTTCCTCTGTCTCTCTCTCTCTCTCCCTCTCTCATCTCCTCCTTCCTTCCTCTCTCTCTCTCCCTCTCTCATCTTCTCCTTCCTCTCTCTCTCATCTCCTCCTTCCTCTCTCTCGCTCCCTCTCTCATCTCCTCCTTCCTCTCTCTCTCTCTCCCATCTTCTCCTTCCTCTCTCTCTCCCTCTCTCATCTCCTCCTTCCTCTCCCTCTCTCTCATCTCCTCCTTCCTCTCTGCCTCACTCTCATCTCCTCCTTCCTCTCTCTCCCTCCCTCTCTCATGTCCTGCTTCTGCTCTCTTTCTCTCCCTCACATCTCCTCCTTCCTCTCCCTCTCTCTCATCTCCTCCTTCCTCTCTCTCTCTCCCTCTCTCATCTTCTCCTTCCTCTCTCTCCCTCCCTCTCTCACCTCCTCCTTCTCCGCTCTCACCTCCCCGGCCACGATGTGTTTACAATACCACGATGTGTTTACAATACCACAATGGCACTTTTAAGATAATAGAAGTTAAGAAAATATTTACTAAAAGAAATGAAGTAAAACACAGTGTTACGGTTTTCTTGTGGTGAAGGAGAGTCGGACCAAAATGCAGCGTGGTATTCTTGATACATGTTTAATAAACGAATAAACACGATAATACAAACACAACAAACGTAACGTGAAAACCTATACAGCCTATCTGGTGCAAACAAACAGAGACAGGAACAATAACCCACGAAACACTCAAAGAATATGGCTGCCTAAATATGGCTCCCAATCAGAGACAACGATAATCACCTGCCTCTGATTGAGAACCACCTCAGGCAACCATAGACTTTTCTAGACAACCCTACTAAGCCAGAATCCCAATACCTACTAAAACCCCAAGACAAAACACACCACATAATAAACCCATGTCACACCCTGGCCTGACCAAAATAATAAAGAAAACACAAAATACTAAGACCAGGGCGTGACAGAACCACCCCCAAGGTGCGGACACCTGGCCGCACACCTAAACCCATAGGGGAGGGTCCGGGTGGGCGTCTGTCCACGGTGGCGGCTCCGGCGCGGGACGTGGACCCCACACCAACAAAGTCTTAGTCCACCTGCATCGCGTCCCTAGATTGGCGACCCTCGCCGCCGACCTTGGCCTAATAACCCTCACCAAGGACCCCACTGGACTGAGGGGCAGCTCGGGACTGAGGTAGAAGCTCGGGACTGAGGGGAAGCTCGGGACTGAGGGGAAGCTCGGGACTGAGGGGTAGCTCAGCACTGAGGGGAAGCTCAGCACTGAGGGGAAGCCCAGTACTGAGAGGAAGCCCAGTACTGAGAAGAAGCCCAGTACTGAGAGGAAGCCTAGTACCGAGAGGAAGCCCAGTACTGAGAGGAAGCTCAGGCAGGTAGTTGGCTCAGGCAGATCCTGGCTAGCTGGTGGTTCTGGCAGATCCTGGCTGACTGGCGGTTCCGGCAGATCCTGGCTGACTGGCGGATCTGGAAGATCCTGGCTGACTGGCGGATCCTGGCTGACTGGCGGATCTGGAAGATCATGGATGACTGGCGGATCCTGTCTGACTGGCGGATCTGGAAAATCATGGCTGACTGGCGGATCCTGGCTGAATGGCGGATCTGGAAGATTCTGGCTGACTGGCGGCTCTGGCTGCTCCATGCAGACTGGCAGCTCTGGTTGCTCCATGCAGACTGGCTGCTCCATGCAGACTGGCAGCTCTGGCTGCTCCATGCAGACTGGCAGCTCTGGCTGTTCCATGCAGACTGGCAGCTCTGGCTGCTCCATGCAGACTGGCTGCTCTGGCTGCTCCATGCAGACTGGCAGCTCTGGCTGCTCCATGCAGACTGGGAGCTCTGGCTGCTCCATGCAGACTGGCAGCTCTGGCAGCGCTGAACAGGCAGGAGACTCCAGCAGCGCTGTAGAGGAGGAAGGCTCTGGCAGCGCTAAACAGGCGGGAGACTCCGGCAGCGCTGGAGAGGAGGAAGGCTCTGGCAGCGCGAAACAGGCGGGAGACTCCGGCAGCGCTGGAGAGGAGGAAGGCTCTGACAGCGCTAGACAGGCGGGAGACTCCGGCAGCGCTGGAGAGGAGGAAGGCTCTGGCAGCGCTGAACAAGCGAGGTGCACTGAAGGCCTGGTGTGTGGTGCTGGCACTGGTGGTACTGGGCCGAGAACACGCACAGGAAGCCTGGTGCGGGGAGCTGCCACCGGAGGACTGGTGTGTGGAGGTGGCACAGGATGGACCGGACCGTGAAGGCGTACTGGAGAGCTTGAGAGCAGGGCTGGCACAGGACGTGCAAGGCTAGGGAGGTGCACAGGAGGCCTGGTGCGTGAGGCTGGCACAATCTTCACCGGCCGACTAACACGCACCTCAGGACGAGTATGGAGCGCTGACCCAGGTGCCATCAGATCCCCGACACGCTCCGTCGGGCGAATTCCGTACCTAAAGCACCAAATCAGCAACTCCCTCATAACTCTCTTCTCCAATTTCCCCATTAACTCCTTCACAGTCTCTGCTTCGCTCACCTCCAACACCGGCTCTGGTTCTGGTCTCCTCCTTGGCTCCTCACGATAAACAGGGGGAGTTGGCTCAGGTCTGAACCCTGACTCTGCCACACTCTCCCTGAGCCCCTCCCCAAGACATTTTTGGGGCTGACTCTCGGTCTTCCATCCGCGTCGCCGTGCTGCCTCCTATGCAGTTTTTTGTTTTTTTACGTGTTATTTCTTACACTAGTACCCCAGGTCATCTTAGGTTTCATTACATACAGCCGAGAAGAACTACTGAATATAAGATCAGCGTCAACTCACCATCAGTACGACCAAGAATATGTTTTTCGCGATGCGGATCCTGTGTTCTGCCTTACAACCAGTGTAACGGAGTGGATTACATGTAGCGACCCAAAAAACGACTCAGAAAAAGAGGGAAACAAAGCGGTCTTCTGGTCAGACTCCGGAGACGGGCACATCGTGCACCACTCCCTAGCATTCTTCTTGCCAATGTCCAGTCTCTTGACAACAAGGTTGATTAAATCCGAGCAAGGGTAGCATTCCAGAGGGACATCAGAGACTGTAACGTTCTTTGTTTCACGGAAACATGGCTAACTGGAGAGACGCAATCCGAAGCGGTGCAGCCAGCGGGTTTCTCCACGCATCGCGCCGACAGAAACGAACATCTTTCTGGTAAGAAGAGGGGCGGGGCGTATGCCTTATGGCCAACGTGACATGGTGTGATGAAAGAAACATACAGGAACTCAAATCCTTCTGTTCACCTGATTTAGAATTCCTCACAATCAAATGTAGACCGCATTATCTACCAAGAGAATTCTCTTCGATTATAATCACAGCCGTATATATCCCCCCCAAGCAGACACAACGATGGCTCTGAACTAACTTTATTTAACTCTCTGCAAACTGGAAACGATTTATCCGGAGGCTGCATTCATTGTAGCTGGAGATTTTAACAAGGCTAATCTGAAAACAAGACTCCCTAAATTTTATCAGCATATCGATTGCGCAACTAGGGGTGGAAAGACCCTGGATCATTGTTACTCTAACTTCCGCGACGCATATAAGGCCCTGCCCCGCCCCCTTTCGGAAAAGCTGACCACGACTCCATTTTGTTGATCCCTGCCTACAGACAGAACAAGAAGCTCCCACGCTGAGGTCTGTCCAACGCTGGTCCGACCAAGCTGACTCCACACTCCAAGACTGCTTCCATCACGTGGACTGGGAGATGTTTCGTATTGCGTCAGACAACAACATTGACGAATACGCTGATTCGGTGTGCGAGTTCATTAGAACGTGCGTTGAAGATGTCGTTCCCATAGCAACGATTAAAACATTCCCTAACCAGAAACCGTGGATTGATGGCAGCATTCGTGGTGAACTGAAGGCGCGAACCACTGCTTTTATTCAGGGCAAGGTGTCTGGTAACATGACTGAATACAAACAGTGCAGCTATTCCCTCCGCAAGGCTATCAAACAAGCTAAGCGCCAGTACAGAGACAAAGTAGAATCTCAATTCAACGGCTCAGACACAAGAGGCATGTGGCAGGGTCTACAGTCAATCACGGACTACAGGAAGAAACCCAGCCCAGTCACGGACCAGGATGTCTTGCTCCCAGGCAGACTAAATAACTTTTTGCCCGCTTTGAGGACAATACAGTGCCACTGACACGGCCTGCAACGAAAACATGCGGTCTCTCCTTCACTGCAGCCGAAGTGAGTAAGACATTTAAACGTGTTAACCCTCGCAAGGCTGCAGGCCCAGACGGCATCCACAGCCGCGCCCTCAGAGCATGCGCAGACCAGCTGGCCGGTGTGTTTACGGACATATTCAACCAATCCCTATACCAGTCTGCTGTTCCCACATGCTTCAAGAGGGCCACCATTGTTCCTGTTCCCAAGAAAGCTAAGGTAACTGAGCTAAACGACTACCGCCCGTAGCACTCACATCCGTCATCATGAAGTGCTTTGAGAGACTAGTCAAGGACCATATCACCTCCACCCTACCTGACACCCTTGACCCACTCCAATTTGCTTACCGCCCAAATAGGTCCACAGACGATGCAATCTCAACCACACTGCACACTGCCCTAACCCATCTGGACAAGAGGAATACCTATGTGAGAATGCTGTTCATCGACTACAGTTCGGCATTCAACACCATAGTACCCTCCAAGCTCGTCATCAAGCTCGAGACCCTGGGTCTCGACCCCGCCCTGTGCAACTGGGTACTGGACTTCCTGACGGGCCGCCCCCAGGTGGTGAGGGTAGGCAACAACATCTCCTCCCCGCTGATCCTCAACACTGGGGCCCCACAAGGGTGCGTTCTGAGCCCTCTCATGTACTCCCTGTTCACCCACGACTGCGTGGCCACGCACGCCTCCAACTCAATCATCAAGTTTGCGGACGACACAACAGTGGTAGGCTTGATTACCAACAACGACGAGACGGCCTACAGGGAGGAGGTGAGGGCCCTCGGAGTGTGGTGTCAGGAAAATAACCTCACACTCAACGTCAACAAAACTAAGGAGATGATTGTGGACTTCAGGAAACAGCAGAGGGAACACCCCCATCCACATCGATGGGACAGTAGTGGAGAGGGTAGCAAGTTTTAAGTTCCTCGGCATACACATCACAGACAAACTGAATTGGTCCACTCACACAGACAGCATCGTGAGGAAGGCGCAGCAGCGCCTCTTCAACCTCAGGAGGCTGAAGAAATTCGGCTTGTCACCAAAAGCACTCACAAACTTCTACAGATGCACAATCGAGAGCATCCTGGCGGGCTGTATCACCGCCTGGTATGGCAACTGCACCGCCCTCAACCGTAAGGCTCTCCAGAGGGTAGTGAGGTCTGCACAACGCATCACCGGGGGCAAACTACCTGCCCTCCAGGACACCTACACCACCCGATGCTACAGGAAGGCCATAAAGATCATCAAGGACATCAACCACCCGAGCCACTGCCTGTTCACCCCGCTGTCATCCAGAAGGCGAGGTCAGTACAGGTGCATCAAAGCTGGGACCGAGAGACTGAAAAACAGCTTCTATCTCAAGGCCATCAGACTGTTAAACAGCCACCACTAACATTGAGTGGCTACTGCCAACACACTGTCAATGACACTGACTCTACTCCAGCCACTTTAATCATGGGAATTGATGGGAAATGATGTAAATATATCACTAGCCACTTTAAACAATGCTACCTTATATAATGTTACTTACCCTACATTATTCATCTCATATGCATAGGTAGATACTGTACTCTATATCATCGACTGCATCCTTATGTAATACATGTATCACTAGCCACTTTAACTATGCCACTTGGTTTACATACTCATCTCATATGTATATACTGTACTCGATATCATCTACTGTATCTTGCCTATGCTGCTCTGTACCATCACTCATTCATATATCCTTATGTACATATTCTTTATCCCCTTACACTGTGTATAAGACAGTAGTTTTTTTTGGAATTGTTAGTTAGATTACTTGTTCGTTATTACTGCATTGTCGGAACTAGAAGCACAAGCATTTCGCTACACTCGCATTAACATCTGCTAACCATGTATATGTGACAAATAAAATTTGATTTGATTTGATTTGATTTTCATACCAGCGCCTCTCCGCGCCGCCTCCAGTTCTTCCTTGGGGCGGCGATATTCTCCAGGCTGTGCCCAGGGTCCTTTTCCGTCCAATATCTCCCCCAAGTCAAGAAGTCCTGTGATCGCTGCTTCTCACGATAAACAGGGGGAGTTGGCTCAGGTCTGAACCCTGACTCTGCCACACTCTCCCTGAGCCCCCCCCAATACATTTTTGGGGCTGACTCTCGGGCTTCCTTCCGCGCCGCCGTGCTTGTCTCTCCAACTCCATTCTCCTATAACCCTCTTCGCACTGCTCCAGCGAATCCCAGGCGGGCTCCGGCACTCTCTCTGGGTCGACCGCCCACCTGTCTATTTCCTCCCAAGTCGTATACTCCTGCTGCCGCTGCCTGTCGCCACGCCGCTTGGTCCTGTTGTGGTGGGTGATTCTGTTACGGTTTTCTTGCGGTGAAAGAGAGTCGGACCAAAATGCAGCGTGGTAAGTTAGATACATGTTTAATAACGAAAAACGAACAATACAAAAACAACAAACGGAATGTGAAAACCTATACAGCCTATCTGGTGACAACTAACACAGAGACAGGAACAATCACCCACAAAACACTCAAAGAATATGGCTGCCTAAATATGGTTCCCAATCAGAGACAACGAGAATCATCTGCCTCTGATTGAGAACCGCTTCAGGCAACCATAGACTTTTCTAGATAACCCTACTAAGCCAGAATCCCAATACCTACTAAAACCCCAAGACAAAACACACCACATAATAAACCCATGTCACACCCTGGCCTGACCAGAATAATAAAGAAAACACTAAATACTAAGACCAGGGCGTGACACACAGTTACACAATAAAATAACAATAATGAAGTTATTTACAGGGTTAGGGTTAGTCGCGGTAATATATACTTATAGCCATAGACTAGGTCTACTGACTCAAATCTGGGTTTATGATTGTCTTTACATTTTGCCATGGTTTGGTTTGCTAGATGTAGGTAACCTATAGACCATGATAGGCCTACATATTATTTCAAATAGCCTACAATAACCTAGGCAAGATGTCATGGAAAATAAACCCTTTTAGCAGTTTGTTCAAATTGATTTTATTTCGTATGAATAGCGAGGCGATTTCGAGATAAGAAGTGCTTCTTTCACCCTGCTGGAATAGCCTACTGAAGATGGGGGTCGTCGTTTCAATCCCTGAATCAACTATTAATAATATAGTTATGAACTGAATAGGCCCATGTTTGTCAACAACAGCCAGTGTTTTTTTTTTTTTTTTTACCTGTAGCTTAATCTGACTGTTACTGTTAGCCTACCTGGAGCAGGAAAACAGATTTAATAAATAGCCTGTAACAAGGCAAAGGAGTACCATCACTTCCATTTCAAATGTCCACTGATTACGCCGAAAACCCTTCGCTTGATACGGTTTTCCATAAGCAAAAAGTCGACATTAGAATGCAGTTTAAACAACCTCTAAGCAAATGTATCTAAAGTGCTCTAGAGCGCGTGAAGTCGTTTTCCTGTGCTTTGTCGCACGTTATTTATCAATATGTGTCTCGAATATGGTCATAGTTTTGGCCAGAGGTTAAGAAGTGCCAGCTCAGTTTCCACCTCATTTTGTGGTTAGTGTAACGGTTCTCTTGGGGTGAAGTAGAGGCGGACCAAAGCGCAGCGTGGTTATTTTGATTCATGTTTTAATAAATCACTTCACATGAACAAACTAACAAAAACAAGAAACGTGAAAACCCAAAACAGCCCTATCTGGTGCAAACACAGAGACAGGAACAATCACCCACAAACACACAGTGAAACCCAGGCTACCTAAGTATGATGTTCAATCAGAGACAACTAATGACAGCTCTGCCTCTGATTGAGAACCATACTAGGCCGAAACATAGAAATACCCAAATCATAGAAAAACAAACATAGACTGCCCACCCCAACTCACGCCCTGACCATACTAAATAATGACAAAACAAAGGAAATAAAGGTCAGAACGTGACAGTTAGTGTGTACATAGCCTGTCTTCTCTTGGGAGCCAGGTCTGCCTACGGTGGCCTCTCTCAATAGCAAGGCTCTGCTCACTGAGTCTGTACATAGTATGTATACTTTTTACCTGCAACCCTCCGACCAATACATTATCACCTGCAACCCTCCGACCAATACATTTCCACCTGCAACCCTCAGACCAATACATTTCCACCTGCAACCCTCAGACCAATACATTTCCACCTGCAACCCTCAGACCAATGCATTATCACCTGCAACCCTCCGACCAATACATTCCCACCTGCAACCCTCAGACCAATACATTTCCACCTGCAACCCTCAGACCAATACATTATCACCTGCAACCCTCAGACCAATACATTTCCACCTGCAACCCTCAGACCAATATATTATCACCTGCAACCCTCAGACCAATACATTTCCACCTGCAACCCTCAGACCAATACATTTCCACCTGCAACCCTCAGACCAATACATTTCCACCTGCAACCCTCAGACCAATACATTTCCACCTGCAACCCTCAGACCAATATATTATCACCTGCAACCCTCAGACCAATACATTTCCACCTGCAACCCTCCGACCAATACATTATCACCTGCAACCCTCAGACCAATACATTATCACCTGCAACCCTCAGACCAATACATTTACACCTGCAACCCTCAGACCAATACATTTCCACCTGCAACCCTCAGACCAATACATTTCCACCTGCAACCCTCCGACCAATACATTTCCACCTCCGACATAGTTTCCAAGTAGCCCAGTTTGCGGGGAAACCACAGATATGTCAACTCTGGGACCAGATTATGTGTTGTGAAGGGTTACCCACAATAGTGGAATGTGCGGTTCAGCCTTCTAAATAAAAGTCCCTCTTTGATAGTGATGCAAATAGATACAATTAGTGGAATCATGCCATATTTAGACTAGATAATGATAAACAATGTGGAGTAATGGAATGTGGTATCAGTCTACTCAGTGACACCCACAGAACACAACTGTTTACACAAATATTAATTGTCGATAGCTCTTATCAGGGACTGTGACTGTGTGAAATCACCACCCCAGTCAGCCTATTGTGTGTATTGACATTCACGTTGAACTGTCCAGCTTTACCTAAGGATTGGGGATCAATGAAATGGGGTATCAGTCTCCATCATACCCCCTTCACCCCTTCATCACTCTATTCCCCATTCCCTCCATTCCCCATCTCTTCACCCCTCTATTCCCCCATTCCCTCCATTCCCCATCTCTTCACCCCTGTGTTCCCCATTCCCTCCATTCCCCATCTCTTCACCCCTCTATTCCCCCCATTCCCTCCATTCCCCATCTCTTCACCCCTCCATTCCCCATCCCTTCACCCCTCTGTTCCCCATTCCCTCCATCCCCCATCTCTTCACCCCTCTGTTCCCCCATTCCCTCCATTCCCCATCTCTTCACCCCTCTATTCCCCCATTCCCTCCATTCCCCATCTCTTCACCCCTCTGTTCCCCCATTCCCTCCATTCCCCATCTCTTCACCCCTCTGTTCCCCATTCCCTCCATTCCCCATCTCTTCACTCCTCTATTCCCTCATTCCCTCCATCCCCCATCTCTTCACCCCCATTCCCTCCATTCCCCATCTCTTCACCCTCTATTCCCTCATTCCCTCCATCCCCCATCTCTTCACCCCCATTCCCTCCATTCCCCATCTCTTCACCCCTCTGTTCCCTCATTCCCTCCATTCCCCATCTCTTCACCCCTCTGTTCCCTCATTCCCTCCATCCCTATCCATTCACCCCTATATTCCCCCATTCACTCCACCCCACTCCTTTCACCCCTCTATTCCCCCCATTCCCTCCATCCCCTATCCATTCACCCCTATATTCCCCCATTCCCTCCATCCCCCATCCATTCACCCCTCTGTCCTCCAGTCCTATTAATAAAAGTGACTCATGTCTTTTTCATGGAGAGAGAGAGAGACAGCTGAGTTTACTCTGGAGGAGAGTGGAGAGAGAGGGCTGAGATCACTATGAAAGAAAGAGAGAGAGGGCTGGGTTCACTGTGGAGTAGAGAGAGAGGGGTGAGTTCACTGTGGAGTAGAGAGAGAGGGGTGAGTTCACTATGAAGGAGAGAGGAGAGAGAGGGCTGGGTTCACTGTGGAGTAGAGAGAGAGGGCTGGGTTCACTGTGGAGTAGAGAGAGAGGGCTGGGTTCACTGTGGAGTAGAGAGAGAGGGGTGAGTTCACTATGAAGGAGAGAGGAGAGAGAGGGCTGAGTTCACTGTGGAGTAGAGAGAGAGGGCTGGGTTCACTGTGGAGTAGAGAGAGAGGGGTGAGTTCACTATGAAGGAGAGAGGAGAGAGAGGGCTGAGTTCACTATGGAAGTGAGAGGATGCTTTCAACTGAAATTTGTCTTCCACATTTAACCCAACCCTTCTGAATCAGAGAGGGATAGAGAGCTGGTTTCACCGCAGTATAATTTTCATTCAGTTATGACTCAGTTATGAGTCAGAGTCAGAGTGGGTATCTCTCTCCCTTTCAAATTCAATTCAATTCAAGGGGCTTGATTGGCATAGGAAACATGTGTTAACATTGCCAAAGCAAGTGAAGTAGACAATATACAAAAGTGAAATAAACAATCAAAATTAACAGTAAACATAACACATACAGAAGTTTCAAAACAATAAAGACATTACAAATGTCATATTATATATGTGTATGTATATATATATATATATATGCAGGCTATCAGATAATAGCTTCGTATGCTTTCGCCGAAAAGCATTTTTAAAATCTGACATGTTGGCTGGATTCACAACGAGTGTAGCTTTAATTGAGTATCTTACATGTGTGATTTAATACATTTTATAGTATTTTATTTGAATCTGGAGCTCTGCATTTCCCCTGGCAATTGGCCAGTTGAGACATTGGCGTCCCGCCTATGAGGTTTTAAGCTCCCTGTCTCACCCCACGGCCCTGTGGGAAGAAATGTGTTTTTTTTTTGCCTATTTTAACTGCACACTTGTTGTTTGTGTACATGGATTTTATAATGTCGTATGAATTTCCCCAACACCACTTTCCATCAATTTGTATAGCAGACCCTCATGGCAAATTGAGTCAAAGGCTTTTATGAAATCTTGAGAAGACTTTGCCTTTGTTTTGGTTTGTTTGTTTGTCAATTAGGGTGTGCAGAGTGAATACGTGGTCTGTCGTACGATAAAAAGCCAATTTGACATTTGCTCAGTACATTGTTTTCACTGAGGAAATGTACGAGTCTGCTGTTATTGATAATGCAGAGGATTTTCCCAAGGTTGCTGTTGACGCATATCCCACGGTAGTTATTGGGGTCAAATTTGTCTCCACTTTTGTGGATCAGTCCTTGGTTCCAAATATTGGGAAAGATGCCAGAGCTAAGAATGATGTTAAAGAGTTTTAGTATAGCTAATTGGAATTTGTTGTCTGTATATTTGATCATTTCATTGAGGATACCATCAACACCACAGGCCTTTTAGGGTTGGAGGGTTTTTATTTTGTCCTGTAGCTCATTCAATGTAATTGGAGAATCCAGTGGGTTCTGATAGTCTTTAATAGTTGATAGCTTTGTATTTGATCCTGTATATGTTTTTGCTGTTCTCCAAAAAGATTGGAGAAGTGGTTTACCCATACATCTCCATTTTGTATGGATAATTCTTTGTGTTGTTGTTTGTTTAGTGTTTTCCAATTTTCCCAGAAGTGGTTAGAGTCTATGGATTCTTCAGTTACATTCAGCTGATTTCTGACGTGCTGTTCCTTCTTTTTCCGTAGTGTATTTCTGTATTGTTTTAGTGATTCACTATAGTGAAGCCGTAGACTCAGGTTTTCCGGGTCTCTATGTTTTTGGTTGGACAGGTTTCTCAATTTCTTTCTTAGATTTTTGTGTTCTTCATCAAAACATTTGTCATTGTTGTTCTTTTTCTTCGGTTTTCTATTTAAGATTTTTAGATTTAATGGGGAAGCTGAGAAGTCAAATATACTGTTAAGATTTTCTACTGCCAAGTTTACACCTTCACTATTACAGTGAAACATTTTGTCCAGGAAGTTGTCTAAAAGGGATTGAATTCAAGTAGAATGTGTGGCTTTGATGTCTCATGATTGAGTATTGCTCTGTTCAAGTAGACTGTGATTTTGCTGTGATCTGATAGGGCTGTCAGTGGACTGACTGTGAACGCTCTGAGAGACTTCAGTGATAAAGTAGTCTACAGTACTACTGCCAAGAGATGAGCTATAGGTGTACCTACCATAGGAGTCCCCTCGAAGCCTACCATTGACTATGTACATACCCAGCGTGTGACAGAGCTGCAGGAGTTGTGACCCATTTTTGTTGGTTATGTTGTCATAGTTGTGCCTAGGGGGGCATATGGGGGAGGGAATGCTGTCACCTGCAGGCAGGTGTTTGTCCCCCTGTTTGCTGAGGGTGTCAGGTTCTTGTCCGGTTCTGGCATTTAGGTCATCACAGATTAGTACTGCCCCTGGGCCTGGAAATGATTGATTTCCCCCTCCAGGATGGAGAAACCGTGTGTGTACGTGTGTGTGTGTGTGTGTGTGTGTGTGTGTGTGTGTGTGTGTGTGTGTGTGTGTGTGTGTGTGTGTGTGTGTGTGTGTGTGTGTGTGTGTGTGTGTGTGTTGTGTGTGTGTGTGTGTGTGTGTGTGTTTGTGTTTGTGTGTGTGTGTGTGTGTGTGTGTGTGTGTGTGTGTGTGTGTTGTGTGTTGATGTGTTCTGCTGTGTGTTATAGACGGTCTCTTTGGGCAGTGCCGTACCTCTAAGCAGGACCAGGTGCAGTACCAGGTGTCATTTCCTGTTTTGAAGAGGATGCAGGAAGTCCTCAAGCAGCTCATGCTACAGGGTGAGTCAACAGCCTGACACAACCACTGCATGTGGTTGAAATCTAGGGGCTCTATTTTAAACAAACCAACAACAACAACGAAAAGAAGGTAAATCTTAGCTCTAGGTCCGTGGGTGTGTCACAAATATTTGTGTTATTTTCATATCCATAATTATGAGGCCTAATAGCTGGCGGTGGTGCAAGAGGGCTGGGTTTTGATATAAACAAATTGTTGGTGTGACGAGGCCTTGGCCACTCACTAGCCAATCAACACATCCATTGTCTTAATGTTGCATGTTTGTCTCCGGTTCTGTAGGTTATTGACGGTCTTTGAGTTGTCATCAACTCCAATTTGGCTGTGTGCGCGGAATATTCTCGTCCTGGTCGACTGTGGATTGATATTACAGTTTATTAAATAGCATAGGCTACAGTAACAAGTGTTAGCAAAAGTTTTTAAAAAACATCCCGTGTTTGCTCAATAGCCAACATTGTTGAAATTGGCTTCAATGAGCCTAGCCGAGCCTAGCCAAACCTTGCCGAACCTAGCGTAGCGGAACTTAGCATAGCCGAACCTAGCCTAGCCTAGCCAAGCCTAGCTAAACCTATCCGATTCTAGCCTAGACGAACCTAGCCTAGCTGAACCTAGCCTAGCTGAGCTGAGCCTAGCCGAGCCTAGGCGAGCTTAGCCGAGCCTAGCCGAGCTTAGCCGAGCCTAGCCGGCCCGAACTTAGCCTAGCCTAGCCGAGCCTAGCCGATCCTAGCGTAGGATCGCACCTATGCAATGCTTCTAAACCAGCATTGATTAAAGGGTGGGTAGGCTATGCTTGGTTTTTAATTCAATGGAGGGATGGGGGGGATCCCATTTGTTTTTTAATGTTTCTAAATAGGAAATTCTCCAACACAAAAAGAAACATCTCTCCTTCCATGGGAACTGTGGCAGGAAAGGCTGGGCTTTCGCTCTCTAAATGCACTGGGCTTTCGCTCTCTAAATGCACTGGGCTTTCGCTCTCTAAATACACTGGGCTTTCACTCTCTAAATACACTGGGCTTTCGCTCTCTAAATACACTGGGCTTTCGCTCTCTAAATGCACTGGGCTTTCGCTCTCTAAATACACTGGGCTTTCGCTCTCTAAATACACTGGGCTTTCACTCTCTAAATACACTGGGCTTTCACTCTCTAAATACACTGGGCTTTCGCTCTCTAAATACACTGGGCTTTCGCTCTCTAAATACACTGGGCTTTCGTTCTCTAAATGCACTGGGCTTTCGCTCTCTAAATACACTGGGCTTTCGCTCTCTAAATGCACTGGGCTTTCGCTCTCTAAATACACTGGGCTTTCGCTCTCTAAATACACTAGGCTTTCACTCTCTAAATACACTGGGCTTTCGCTCTCTAAATACACTGGGCTTTCGCTCTCTAAATACACTGGGCTTTCACTCTCTAAATACACTGGGCTTTCGCTCTCTAAATACACTGGGCTTTCGCTCTCTAAATACACTGGGCTTTCACTCTCTAAATACACTGGGCTTTCGCTCTCTAAATACACTGGGCTTTCGCTCTCTAAATACACTGGGCTTTCGCTCTCTAAATACACTGGGCTTTCGCTCTCTAAATACACTGGGCTTTCACTCTCTAAATACACTGGGCTTTCGCTCTCTAAATACACTGGGCTTTCGCTCTCTAAATACACGTCATTGCCACCCGTGTTACTGCTAAGTGCTGCTTTTTTTGTGGGTATTAAAACGTCCCATTAGCTCTCCATTAAATGGTCACTTTTGCGCTTGTTTTTAAGGACACACCTCATATACTGCCAAGCTTCCCACCTCAGTGCAAGTGAGCTGATGTCGAATTGCCAAATCTAGCATTTCGGGCTGGGAAATGTTGTTGAATGACCAAACCTGGCTTTAATAAGGCTGGGAAATTATGTTGAATAGCCAAACTTAGCGTTAAGGCAGGAAAATGCCAGTGCGCCACTTGACCAAATTGCAAACTAACTTGCGTTTGACCCTTGCGCCTCCTTAGCACCAGAAAATAGAGCCCCCTGTGTTTTACGATGACTTTTTAGCTGACTTAACCAAAAATCGACTCATTTTCAAATACAACATTGATTCAACATGTTCCTAAAAATATGAATTACCTAAGCAAATATTCTTTATCCCAATTGTCCATTTGTAGGTCTGTCCTGGCAGGATGACATTACCCAGTACGTTGTTGCCAAAGAGCTGAGCAGAGTTCCTCACACCACACAGTCCCTAAAGGCCTCCTCCTTTTCACAGTAAGGATACTAATAGATTTGGGAGAATGTAAAGTTGACCTCTAGGCCTTCTCCCAGCTGGTCTATCCAGTAGTATTTTGTCTCTGTGTAGCTGTGAATGTAAAGATGCTTACAGGAACTGAAAGTGGATTTAGTCCAGTGAGCTTTTTCTCTAGACTATCCAACATTGTCTTGTGTGTCTTATAGACCTCTGTGTAGTAGACGGAAGCAGCACTATGCTCAGGGCCCGTATTCAAAAAGTGTCTCAGACTAGGAACAGGTCCCCCATGTCTGTATAACATTTGATTAACTATGACCTAGAAAGCAAAGTTGATCCTATATCAGCACTCCTATTCTGAGCACTCCTATGTTGAATGACTCTCTCTGATCTGCTAAACTCTCCCCCTTGGCTTGTACTCCCTACCAGAACCAAGCAGAGCTCCTCCAATCAGAGAGCACACCTCAGCAGCTCCTCCAGTCAGGGAGGATACCCCAGCAGCTCCTCCAGTCAGGGAGGATACCCCAGCAGCTCTTCCAGTCAGGGAGGATACCCCAGCAGCTCCTCTAAGCAGGGAGGATATCCCAGCAGCTCCTCTAAGCAGGGAGGATACCCCAGCAGCTCCTCCAGTCAGGGAGGATACCCCAGCAGCTCCTCTAAGCAGGGAGGATACCCCAGCAGCTCCTCCAGTCAGGGAGGATACCCCAGCAGCTCCTCCAATCAGGGAGGATACCCCAGTCAGGTTGACAGACACCAGGACCACTTGATAGTAGACCATCTCCAGTCCCCCCTCCGCATGCAGACATCTCCCATGGACCCCTTTACCTACCAACAGGTACTGTAGGCTACAGCCATGCATGTTAACACAGACACTCAGACACACAACAAACGTTATATTGTAAAGATAATTTGTCCACTTTCGGTAAACTCTGTACAATACAACTATTGGGAGTTTACGCGCAAGCACCCTCTACTGAAGAACAATAGAATCACACCTGACAAGTCCAATGAACACCGTACCTCACTTGAAGCCCCGCCTTCTACAGGTGATAAACTCGAGGTACCTCACTTGAAGCCCCGCCTTCTACAGGTGATAAACTCGAGGTACCTCACTTGAAGCCCCGCCTTCTACAGGTGATAAACTCGAGGTACCTCACTTGAAGGCCCGCCTTCTACAGGTGATAAACTCGAGGTACCTCACTTGAAGCCCCGCCTTCTACAGGTGATAAACTCGAGGTACCTCACTTGAAGCCCCGCCTTTTACAGGTGATAAACTCGAGGTACCTCACTTGAAGCCCCGCCTTCTACAGGTGATAAACTCGAGGTACCTCACTTGAAGCCCCGCCTTCTACAGGTGATGAACTCGAGGCATGAATTCCTCCCTTCAATTCTTCCTGCTCTTCGCCTGGACCTGAACAGAAAATTTCACACATTTCTTAAACAAACATTTAGAACAAAAAAATGTATCAGGCTTTACTCCAACTGAACTAAAAATATAAATATATATATATTTTTATAAATATATTTAAATATAAACGCAACACGTAAAGTATTGGTCCCATGTTTCGTGAGCTGAAATTTTTAAAAATCACAGAATTTTCCTACAGGCCAAAATATTATTATTTAGTAAGAATTTTTTTTTACATCCCTGTTAGTGAGCATTTCTCCTTTGCCAAGATAATCCATCCACCTGACAGGTGTGGCATATGATCGAAGCAATCTTGAAGCGTGGAATCCGATTGGTCAAACCAGCGTTGGATAGACCTAAGCACGAGCGCTTCCTGTTTTAGTTTCTTAAGTTAACCTTATTTTGAAAGCTACATATATTAATATGGTCAATTCTTAGCCCTTTCCTGTGTAGCTTATCAGAGATAGACATAACATGGAGAAAAACTAAGTACAATTAAAAACATTGTTGAGCTAACATTCAGTCAATCAGGTGTGTGTGTGCGTGTGTGTGGACTGGAGCTGCTGACCCGGAAGCAGGGAGATATACACGGCTGTGACGATAACCGAGGAGAGTTCTCTTGGGTTCTCTCGGCTCCTCCCAGGCTTTCTGGAAGGAGGGTGGACAACACAGGAGGCTGCTGAAGGGAGGACAGCTCATAATAATTTCCAGAACGAGGCAAATGGAATGGCATCAAACAGTCGGAAAGCTGATATATTGATACCAATCCACCTATTCTGCTCCAGCCATTACCACGAGCCCAACCTCCCGTGGTGGACAATGAGCTTATCGTAGGGGATGTAAGCAATGACACCATGCTTTCTGGCAGCTTTCTGGCAGCTTTCTGGTAGCTTCCATGGGTTTTTTTCCGCCTCTGGCTCCTCTCAAGTTCTTGGCTCTCTTCAGAACAGCCATCTTGTCCTTGAACCTTAGGAACTTCACCACTATCAACCTGAGACTGTCACCTGGGCTCGTTACAACGAGCTCCACCTCAATCTGCCTACGTTCCATCTGCAGCTTTTTTCACTGATAATTGTTCTCACTTTCTCTTCAGTCTCCATCCAGGTGGAGACTCTGGTATGACATCACAACAACCTTGTTCCTCCTGGATTGTCCATCTGGATAGTATTTTTTTCCTGGTCATCTGTAGCAATGATTCACAGACAGTGCTGATGTCATCTCGAATACACTTACAGTTTGTCATCTTGCTGTAAGTCTGTCTCTTTCATGACATCCACATTCTCCCGGGGAGAACTGCAAACTGTTCTGGTCAGATCATCCATTCTTTTGTTAGTTGAGTCCACCAGTATTTGGACAAAGCACTTGAAGCTATTTTCCTGTTGCTGAAACAATTGCTTGTATACATCGTGTTGTTGATTTTAAAAGATCTTTAACTTTTGGAGGCATGATGGTGGCAACGAAGGCTAATGTTGGTAAAACCACGTAATTCCAGCCAGCACAGCTCACAGGTCCAATGGAAATGGCCACAAACAGCAGGGATTTAAACAGCTACAAGCCCGGAACTATCCACGGTGCCAGACACAAGGGCTAACCACGTCGCGGGCTGTGTTCAAACTGTTAAAGTAAACTTGGCTAGCTTGATAGCTAGCAGCTAGGCTAGCTGCTTCGCCAAGCAACAGCTCTTCGGACTTTAGCGGTATCGCGGGACATATAGCAACAGTCCCAGCAACTGAGGTTAACTGTGTCGCGGGATCTGAATTAAACAGGTAGAATAGTAAAGGTAGAATAGTAAAGGTAGAATAGTAAAGGTAAAATAGTAAAGGTAGAATAGTAAAGGTAGATTAGTAAAGGTAGATTAGTAAAGGTGGAATAGTAAAGGTAGAATAGAATAGTAAATTAGATAGATTAGTAGATTAGTAAAGGTAGAATAGTAAAGGTAGAATAGTAAAGGTAGAATAGTAAAGGTAGAATAGTAAAGGTAGATTAGTAAAGGTGGAATAGTAAAGGTAGATTAGTAAAGGTGGAATAGTAAAGGTAGAATAGTAAAGGTAGAATAGTAAAGGTAGAATAGTAAAGGTAGAATAGTAAAGGTAGAATAGTAAAGGTAGAATAGTAAAGGTGGAATAGTAAAGGTGGAATAGTAAAGGTAGAATAGTAAAGGTAGAATAGTAAAGGTAGATTAGTAAAGGTAGAATAGTAAAGGTAAAATAGTACACAAGTTCAGCATGTGTTGTGCTCTGATGACGTGTGACCTGTTACACACTACCCTGCTGTGGATGTAGCATGGGAATCCCTGGCTTCCGCTCATTGAGACGCTTATAAGTGGAGTGTCCATCCTCCTCCACCAGCTGTGAAAGGCTTCCCGGTTTGGTGGGAAATAGCTGCCACTGGTGCTAGCCACAGTCAAGCGCTGCTTGCCTCTTTTTCCAGACGTCATCGATTAGATGACCTGGGCCCAAGCTAATGTTGCATGGGTATTCCCACTTCATGGATGTGGAGGGCTGGAGAGTGTGGGGCTTGTCCACGTGCCTCCGGTGGATGGGATGGGAAACTAGCTGGCTACCTAGTCCCATTGGCTAACAAAGCGATGGTTAACCCCAACCCGTCACTCCCAAATAAGCACTGTCATTTTTCAGGGGGGCGCAGCTTGAGAGGGTGTACCGGGCCCAGGGGTGTGGCAGCCCGGACCCTGAACCTACAGTTGCAAAGCTGCAGGTTTACCAGATTGAGCTGTTGGCTGACCTGGCAACAGTTCTGGCTGCTGGGGAGCCCCACACAAAGCTCCTAGATGAGATTTGTGCTACGGTCGGTTTCATCATGTCCTGTTCATCGTCTCAGCGCTTTGGGAAAAGCATGGGCGCTACCGCACGCTGCGGCACATTTGGTTGACTTTGTCGCAGGTGCCGGAGAGAGACTGGCAGCTGTACTTGGATGAGATGATTTTCTCCTACGGGGTTGTTTGGTTTGGCCCTGGAGTCTATGCAGGAAAAAATAAGCAGGAGCCATTCCTCAGTGCTGTGCGTCTTCTTTCATCAGTGCTGCATGTCTTCTTTCATCAGTGCTGCGTGTCTTCTTTCATCAGTGCTGCATGTCTTCTTTCATCAGTGCTGCATGTCTTCTTTCATCAGTGCTGCGTGTCTTCTTTCATCAGTGCTGCATGTCTTCTTTCATCAGTGCTGCGTGTCTTCTTTCATCAGTGCTGCGCGTCTTCTTTCATCAGTGCTGCATGTCTTCTTTCATCAGTGCTGCGTGTCTTCTTTCATCAGTGCTGCGTGTCTTCTTTCATCAGTGCTGCGCATCTTCTTTCATCAGTGCTGCGCGTCTTCTTTCATCAGTGCTGCGTGTCTTCTTTCATCAGTGCTGCGCGTCTTCCTACCTTGCTGCTGCTGCAGCCTCATCTTCTAGAGTGTCTGCAGACAGAGGCCCGGTGGCTAAACTGGCTTCCCAAGCTTCTGGGTCCACCACCATGTCTGCTCCTGCTTGTCTTGTTCCACAAGAGCAGACTAAGTTGCTTGCCACAGGTGTCATTTTACTTCCAAGTGTGAAGGGAAAGCTGGTCCATCCGTGGTGGAAATTCCAAGTCCACAAGCTGGTGTTCCACCCCTTCAGATGGCACTTTACTGGAGACTCGCTGTGCACATGTGCTGTGTCTCCCTTGATTAGGCAAACAGCAACATTGAGGTACAGGCTAAAATTCGTTGTGCATCACCTATGTTTTTACGGTATCACTGAGACCTCAGAGACAGTTTTAGGAAGGAGAATTCTCCAGAAGCAGTGGTTCCTATGTCAGAGGCCCAGGACAGCTTGTACACCCGGAATCTCCTGGTTCCCAAAAGGGGCCGGACTTTGCGCCCCTATTTTGACCTGCATGCCCTAAACAAGCACCTAAGGGTCTACAAATTCAGAATGCTCATGAATAGCCGGTTGTTACAGCCCGTGTTGACCTCCGTTGTCTTGAAGGATGCATACTTTCATGGGGCCATACTGTATATCCCCCTCCCCATAACAGAATTTTCCTGAGGTTCCATTTTGAGGCTGCAGCCTACAATTTTCTGGTCCTCGCTTTTGGGCTGTCCGTCTTGCCTCGCATTTTCACCAAAGTTGTGGAGGTGGACTTGACAACCATGCAGTGTCTGGGGTAGAAGATATTGGACTACCTGGACGATTGGCTGGTGGTAGCGGAGTCGAAGGAGCAGGTGGTATTACACACATCCATGCTGGTTTCCCATGTTCAGTCTGGGTTTCAAAGAGAATCAAGAGAAGAGCTGTTTGACTCAATCTCAACGCATTCCGTTTTTGGTCTTGAGTTAGACTCAGTCGAGAATCTCCCAGCATATAGCTTGGACGCAATCTCACCACCTGGACCGGTCACTTCAGGTGTCCCCGTCATGTCTCCAGGCTCTAGCTCGGTGGACGGACCCTGTTGTCTCTGGGGACCCCTATGAGTCAAGTTACATCCATCAAGGTGATCACGACAGATGCAACCCCCCTGCGTAAGTGCAGCTCAATTCGGGGTTGTGGACATTGTCACAGAGCGCGCTGCACATCAATTACCTGGAGCTGTTGGCTGTTTTTTGACCTCCACTGGTAATGGATGCTCTCGTGCACCATTGACCTAGGACCCTCTTTTACACATTTCTCCCCGGGGGCCTGATTCAGCCCACACTGGGGAGGGTGCGTCGGGAGGGCTTGTTGTTGATGCTTGTTACTCCCCGTTGGCCCAAACAACCTTGGTTCATGGAGATGATCTGCCTTTTATCACTCTGTTATGGAAGTTCAAAGAATAGCTATAAATAATATGGCTCCACTTAGGGACACAGATCAAAGAATGGCTATAAATAATATGGCTCCACGTAGGGACACAGATCAAAGAATGGCTATAAATAATATGGCTCCACGTAGGGACACAGATCAAAGAATGGCTATAAATAATATGGCTCCACTTAGGGACACAGATCAAAGAATGGCTATAAATAATATGGCTCCACTTAGGGACACAGATCAAAGAATGGCTATAAATAATATGGCTCCACTTAGGGACACAGATCAAAGAATGGCTATAAATAATATGGCTCCACTTAGGGACACAGATCAAAGAATGGCTATAAATCATATTATATAAATACATTTGATTGATTGGTTTATAAATACATTTGATTGATTGGTTTATAAATACATTTGATTGATTGGTTTATAAATACATTTGATTGATTGGTTTATAAATACATTTGATTGATTGGTTTATAAATACATTTGATTGATTGGTTTATAAATACATTTGATTGATTGGTTTATAAATACATTTGATTGATCCATCCATGACATAGTTAGTTCAATCGTTGAAGTTGCCATATTCAAATCACAGACAGTGTCACCAGCAAAGCACCCCCACACCATCACACCTCCTCCTCCGTGCTTCACAGTGGAAACCACACATGCCGAGATCGTCCGTTCACCTACTCTCTAATTTGGACTCATCAGACCAAAGGACAGATTTCCACCGGTCTAATGTCTATTGCTCATGTTTCTTGGTCCAAGCAAGTCTCTTCTTATTATTGGTGTCAATTTGACCATTAAGGCCTGATTCACATAGTCTCCTCTGAACAGTTGATGATGAGTCGTGTCTGTACTTGAACTCTGTGAAGCATTTATTGGGCTGCAATTTCTGCAGCTGGTAACTGTAATGAACTTATCCTCTGCAGCAGAGGTAACTCTGGGTCTATCTTTCCTGTGGCAGTCCTCATGAGAGCCAGTTTCATCATAGTGCCTGATGGTTTTTGCGACTGCACGTTAAGAAACTTTCAAAGTTCTTGAAATGTTCCGTATTGACTGACCTTCAGGTCTTAAAGTGATGATGGACTGTCGTTTCTCTTTGCTTATTTGAGATGTTCTTGTCATACATTGGACTTGGTATTTTACTAAATAGGGCTATCTTCTGTATACCACCCCTATCTTGTCACAACACAACTGATTGGCTCAAATGCATTAAGAAGGAAAGAATTTCCACAAACACCTGTTAATTTAAATGCATTCCAGGTGACTACCTCATGAAAATGGTTGAGAGAATGCCAACAGTGCACAAAGCTGTCATCAAGGCAAAGGGTGGCTACTTTGAAGAATCTCAAATCTCAAATATATTTTTTAGTTACTACGTGATTCCATATGTGTTATTCCATACTTTTTTTCAACAATTTAGAAAATGGTTAAAAATAAATTAAAAATAACTCTGGAATGAATAGGTGTGTCCAAACTTTTGACTAGTTCTGTATATTCATGTACTAAACTGTATATCAACCGTAAATCCACTATATGTGTACATCTATTCATTCCCTTGAGGCTCTGTGCCTTCTCTACCTAGTTGTATATAATGTATGTAAACTTGGTTTAAACTCCGCTGTCTGTATTCTGTCTCTATATGTTGTCTATCACTAGCAGCACCATATCACCAGGTAACATTCTGAGTATGTTGTCTAGCAGCACCATATCACCAGGTAACATTCTAAGTATGGTGTCTAGCAGCACCATATCACCAGGTAACATTCTGAGTATGTTGTCTATCACTAGCAGCACCATATCACCAGGTAACATTCTGAGTATGTTGTCTATCACTATCAGCACCATATCACCAGGTAACATTCTGAGTATGTTGTCTATCAGCACCATATCACCAGGTAACATTCTGAGTATGTTGTCTAGCAGCACCATATCACCAGGTAACATTCTGAGTATGGTGTCTATCAGCACCATATCACCAGGTAACATTCTGAGTATGTTGTCTAGCAGCACCATATCACCAGGTAACATTCTGAGTATGGTGTCTAGCAGCACCATATCACCAGGTAACATTCTGAGTATGGTGTCTAGCAGCACCATATCACCAGGTAACATTCTGAGTATGGTGTCTAGCAGCACCATATCACCAGGTAACATTCTGAGTATGGTGTCTAGCAGCACCATATCACCAGGTAACATTCTGAGTATGGTGTCTACCAGCACCATATCACCAGGTAACATTCTGAGTATGTTGTCTATCACTATCAGCACCATATCACCAGGTAACATTCTGAGTATGGTGTCTAGCAGCACCATATCACCAGGTAACATTCTGAGTATGGTGTCTAGCAGCACCATATCACCAGGTAACATTCTGAGTATGGTGTCTAGCAGCACCATATCACCAGGTAACATTCTGAGTATGGTGTCTATCACTAGCAGCACCATATCACCAGGTAACATTCTGAGTATGGTGTCTATCACTAGCAGCACCATATCACCAGGTAACATTCTGAGTATGGTGTCTAGCAGCACCATATCACCAGGTAACATTCTGAGTATGGTGTCTAGCAGCACCATATCACCAGGTAACATTCTGAGTATGTTGTCTAGCAGCACCATATCACCAGGTAACATTCTGAGTATGGTGTCTAGCAGCACCATATCACCAGATAACATTCTGAGTATGGTGTCTAGCAGCACCATATCACCAGGTAACATTCTGAACATGTATACATGTACTTGGTGATTCTCTCCATCAGGGAACAGTAGTTATAGTCATAACTGTACATTTGCAATGACTTACCTGGCTACAAGTATGAAATCACTCATGCACACACACAGACCTCATCCGTAAACCATTTCTCTGTGTTTTACAGCACAGATACCAGGAAGATATGGAGCGCTCCCTCCACCAGGGAGGAGGAGTCTACGCAGGGCTCCGCCCCTCCGCCAGATACCAACAGGCCAAACAGAGAGAGAGAGACCATCAACTGCTACAGCACGTCATCTCCCTCTATCTGTCCTCTTCCCCTGCACAGCCCTCATTCCGCCACCGGGGGGCAGCAGCCCTGCCGGCCCCACCCTACTACGAGGAACCGGAGCTGCCTCTGGACTATGTAGAGGACTACAGTCTGACAGAGCTGGCTATGGCTAGAGCCAGACAACAGCAGCAGCTTCCACAGCATGACTACAGCTCTCTGGCTGGGCTGGATGGTGAGTTAGTAGATCTTGCTATCTTAAAACCTCTTCGGGATCTCTTCTATCCTACTCCCACTCGAATCTCATTAACGCGATTGGTTTGACAACACCCAGTGAAATTGCAGTGCGCCAAATTCAAAAACGGAAATACTCATCGTAAAAATTGATAAAACATACAAGTGTCATACATCAGAATAAAGCTTAACTTCTTGTTAATCCAGCCAAGGTGTCAGATTTCGAAAAGGCTTTACGGCGAAAGCAAACCATGCGATTATCTGAGGACAGCACCCCGCATACAAACACATGAAAATGAGATTTCAACCAGGCAGGTGCGCGACAAAAGACAGAAATAGTGATATAATGAATGCCTTACCTTTGAAGATCTTCTTCTGTTGGCACTCCAAAATGTCCCATAAACATCACAAATGGTCATTTTGTTTGATAATGTCCTTGTTTATGTCCCAAAAATGTCAATTTATTTGGCGCGTTTGATTCACAAATACAACTCGCCCAACATTCCTACAAAGTATCTAATAAGTTATCTTTAAACTTGGTCCAAACATTTCAAACAACATTCCTAATCCGACTGTAGGTACCCTAAAACATAAATAATCTATACAATTTAAGAAGGGATATACTGTGCTCAATACCGGACGAAAACAAAGCTCCAGGTCGCGTGTAACAAAAGACTTCCATGTGTCCATGGAACGGAAAAGAACACTTCTTCATTTCTCAAAAGAAAAACATCAACCAAATTCTAAAGACTGTTGACATATAGTGGAAGCCATAGGAACTGCAAGCATATTCCTATTAAAAAGGCTTTACCATAGAAAACAAATGGAAAACATATTGACCTCAAAAAAACATTCCCTGGATGGATTGTGCTCGGGGTTTCGCCTGCCAAGTCGGCTCTGTTATAATCACAGACATTATTCAAACAGTTTTAGAAACGTCAGAGTGTTTTCCATCCACATCTACTAATAATATGCATATTCTAGCTTCTGGGCCTGAGTAGCAGGCAGTTTACTTTGGGCAAGCTTTTCATCCGGACGTGAAAATACTGCCCCCTAGCCCAAAGAGGTTTTAATGTAGCTCCACCACTGGGCTGGATGGTGAGTTAGTGGGTCTGCTATCTTAATGTAACTCCAACACTGGGCTGGATGGTGAGTTAGTGGAGCTGCTGTCTTAAATCATGGAACAATTAACTCATGAATAACATGGGGCACCACATACGTATTAGTTAATGTAGAGCGGCTATCTCCCGAATCCCCTCTTAAAGATCTGAAGATCTTTTACATCAATAGCAGTCATTAATTATTCTTTACCTTGTTTGTCTCATACCAAACGTCGTAAAATTCTTGCACATCGGCACGAACCCTAGTTTCCATAATGAATCAGCGATATACAAATTGAATTAATTCTTTATTTACTAACTAAATAATCACAGAAATCCATAACAATCCAACAGTAGATATTGTTTACTAACAATGATAGGAAAGTCCCTAGTGGACTAAACAAAAACAGTTTGGTTATAGCATGACAGATTCAGAGAGGAAAAGCGAGGAGCGGAGGAAGACAATGGGAACCTATTCTTGCATAAATGTGAATACATATGCACTTTAACAATCGCTCGTTCGGATAAAGGAATGAAATCAGTATTTACGATTAAGCTGGTGATGCGAGGCTCTGGTTTGCCGAGTCGAGGTCACCATTGTCCCTTTGTGGATTCTGCCGGGTCGTTGTGGAATGAGATGTTCATCTCACTTGCGGTCTTCTGCGTCGGTCAATGTTTTTACTAGATTTGCTACCTTTACAGCTGCAGTCTGTATGGCTGTAATCTAGGACTCTCTTCTTCTTGAGAGATCAATAGTTCAGAGTTCATACAATTTCACGTGTGGAGCAGGCTCTCATGTTTTCAATTCTGTAGAGTTGAAATTAGAATTAGCCCTTTTAAAACGCGAGGACAAGTCCACATGGTATTTGGAACTGACTTTGGGTCACGTGGGGCTTTTATAGAAATGTAGTAAAGGGGTTGGTTCATCATTTCCAACCAATGTCTGTTCACTTGGGCGTGGCCACTGACTGGACACGAGTTACCATAAAAACAAAAAAATTTTTTTTAGAGGACTTAAATCACATTGTAATCTTTTCAAAGTATTCTTATACTTAGTCAAACATTTTGTCCAACCTTTAGATGCAAGCCTCATAATTGAGGAAAAGCAGGGTAATGTGGCTGTGCGTTTCTTTTTTTCCCCCATGGTGTCACAACGGTGAACAAAGTGGACGGATCGTAGCTGCCCACCCTACCCCCACCCACCCACCCCCACCCTACCCCCACCCACCGACCATTTACACATTCTCAACAAAATAAATATTGTTAAATTCTCAAATTCTGGGACGTTGTGCAATTGGGCGGGAGAGTCCCTTTGTCTTGGGCGGGAGAGTCCCTTTGTCTTGGATGGGAGATTCCCTTTGTCTTGGACGGGAGATTCCCTTTGTCTTGGGCAGGAGAGTCCCTTTGTCTTGGGCAGGAGATTCCCTTTGTCTTGGGCGAAAGAGTCCCTTTGTCTTGGGCGAAAGAGTCCCTTTGTCTTGGGCGGGAGAGTCCCTTTGTCTTGGGCGGGAGAGTCCCTTTGTCTTGGGCGAAAGAGTCCCTTTGTCTTGGGCGAAAGAGTCCCTTTGTCTTGGGCGAAAGAGTCCCTTTGTCTTGGGCGAAAGAGTCCCTTTGTCTTGGGCGAAAGAGTCCCTTTGTCTTGGGCGGGAGAGTCCCTTTGTCTTGGGCAGGAGAGTCCCTTTGTCTTGGGCGGGAGAGTCCCTTTGTCTTGGGCGGGAGAGTCCCTTTGTCTTGGGCGGGAGAGTCCCTTTGTCTTGGGCGAAAGACTCCCTTTGTCTTGGGCAGGAGAGTCCCTTTGTCTTGGGCAGGAGAGTCCCTTTGTCTTGGGCGGGAGAGTCCCTTTGTCTTGGGCGGGAGAGTCCCTTTGTCTTGGGCAGGAGAGTCCCTTTGTCTTGGGCGGGAGAGTCCCTTTGTCTTGGGCGGGAGATTTCCTTTGTCTTGGGCAGGAGAGTCCCTTTCTCTTGGGCGGGAGAGTCCCTTTCTCTTGGGCGGGAGAGTCCCTTTGTCTTGGGCGGGAGAGTCCCTTTGTGACACTCTCTCTCTCTCTCCATGTGGCAAGGGAGAAGAGGGCCTCTGCCAGGAATTTATGACACTGTTGTAAAGTCATAAAACTGCCCCCCCTCCTAACAGGAGAGGGGGGTGGGAGGGTTCACATCTCTGCTAGAGAGGGCTAGCGTCATGACACAGTGAAGGGCTGTTAAGCTAAAACCAGGACTTGAATCGAGGTGGTATGAGAGGGTATGCCATGGGCCTACCTTTTATTGAAGAAAACCACAGGCCTAACCATTGTTAGCTTAAGATTTTACAGAAAATAAAACCGATCCAATTACATAAAGTGATTTATAACAGCGCGTTAGACCACAATGCTTTATGCTAGAAACAAAGTCATGGGAATGACGTGACTCGGATGCATTATGGGAATATCAGTGTTTAGTTTCAGAGACATTCAGAGGCTGAGCTACAACCTTTTGCAGCCGAGGAGACAAAACATTCACTTTGCTTGGAAACTAATCTAATTCTGTCACTATCCATTGATTAAGCTGTTCACTTTCTGTGACAGCTTCTCTTGTTGGGTTAAGCTTCTGAAGATGAGTAGCCAGCATTTAAAGCTTACATTTTTCTGTGTCTGTAGACCTACTGTCTCGGGGTGGAAAGGTAGGCCTAACTTTTGAAAGTACCAAGCTCAAATTCCTAAGATTTAATTATTTTCGAACAGGGACAGTTTTGTTGCAAACAAGACACACTGATTTGGCATTGGAGAAATGTGATAAGATGAACACATAGACCTATCTCTCTGTCCATTCTTAGCCTGTAGTTTTGGTCATTGGTGTGGAAATAAAAAAGATTCTGCTAATATAGGCCGTCATTGTAAATAAGAATTTGTTCTTATTAACTGACTTGTCTAGTTAAATAAAGGTTAAATAAATAAAGGAAATAAAAAACATTCTATGTAAAAATGACGTAAAATGACTTGAAATGTTTTCTAAAAGGCATCTCTTTCTCTGACCTACAAAATACGATGATAGATTCATGCAATGATTTTATTTATTTATTACAAAGGAAATGTTTCCACCTTTACTCTTGTCCACGTTGGTCTGTGAACCCATAACCTTCTGGCTAGCAGCCCGATCTAACAAAATGCCTGCATTGCCATGTAATGGTTACAGGACAAAGATCAGTTTCCAAAACTGCAAATCTAAGGCTCTCTTCTGTCCAGGAAGTGAGGGTAAACTGCATATCTAAGCCTCTGTTCTGTCCAGGGAGTGAGGGTAAACTGCATATCTAAGCCTCTGTTCTGTCCAGGGAGTGAGGGTAAACTGCATATCTAAGACTCTGTTCTGTCCAGGGAGTGAGGGTAAACTGCATATCTAAGGCTCTGTTCTGTCCAGGGAGTGAGGGTAAACTGCATATCTAAGCCTCTGTTCTGTCCAGGGAGTGAGGGTAAACGTTAGGCATGTTCTCTGCTATCCACTTCATGTTTTAATTATTATTTGGGGTTTTGGGGGAGGGACACTTGTTTTTTCCCCCCAAGTATTCAGGGAGTGTTTAGGTCAAATGTAGCTTGCAGAAGTCAGGGCCATTATTTTCATTTCACAGAGGTCCGGTGGGTGGTTGGGTGGTCAGGGTGGGTGGTTGGTTGGTTGGTTGGTCAGGGTGGGTGGTTGGGTGGTCAGGGTGGTTGGTTGGGTGGTTGGTCAGGGTTGGTTGGTTGGTTGGTTGGTCAGGGTGGGTGGTTGGGTGGTCAGGGTGGTTGGTTGGGTGATCAGGGTGGGTGGTTGGGGGTGGGTGGTTGGTTGGGTGGTCAGGGTGGGGGTGGTTGGGTGGTCAGGGTGGGTGGTTGGGTGGGTGGTTGGGTGGTCAGGGTGGTTGGTTGGGTGGTCAGGGTGGTTGGTTGGGTGGTCAGGGTGGGTGGTTGGGTGGTCAGGGTGGGTGGTTGGGTGGTCAGGGTGGTTGGTTGGTTGGGTGGTCAGGGTGGTTGGTTGGGTGGTCAGGGTGGTTGGTTGGGTGGTCAGGGTGGTTGGTTGGGTGGTCAGGGTGGGTGGTTGGGTGGTCAGGGTGGGTGGTTGGGTGGTCAGGGTGGGTGGTTGGGTGGTCAGGGTGGTTGGTTGGGTGGTCAGGGTGGGTGGTTGGGTGGTCAGGGTGGTTGGTTGGTCAGGGTGGATGGTTGGGTGGTCAGGGTGGGTGGTTGGGTGGTCAGGGTGGGTGGTTGGGTGGTTGGTCAGGGTGGTTGGTTGGGTGGTCAGGGTGGGTGGTTGGGTGGTCAGGGTGGGTGGTTGGGTGGTCAGGGTGGATGGTCAGGGTGGGTGGTTGGGTGGTCAGGGTGGGTGGTTGGGTGGTCAGGGTGGGTGGTCAGGGTGGGTGGTTGGGTGGTCAGGGTGGGTGGTTGGGTGGTCAGGGTGGGTGGTCAGGTGGTTGGTTGGTTGGTTGGTCAGGGTGGGTGGTTGGGTGGTCAGGGTGGGTGGTTGGGTGGTCAGGGTGGGTGGATAGGATGGTTGGTTGGTTGGTTGGTCAGGGTGGTTGGTTGGGTGGTCAGGGTGGGTGGTTGGGTGGTCAGGGTGGGTGGTCAGGGTGGTTGGTTGGTTGGTTGGTCAGGGGTGGTTGGGTGGTCAGGGTGGGTGGTTGGGTGGTCAGGGTGGTTGGTTGGGTGGTCAGGGTGGGTGGTCAGGGTGGTTGGTTGGTTGGTTGGTTTGGTCAGGGTGGGTGGTTGGGTGGTCAGGGTGGTTGGTGGGTGGTTGGTTGGTTGGGTGGTCAGGGTGGTTGGTGGGTGGTCAGGGTGGGTGGTCAGGGTGGGTGGTTGGGTGGTCAGGGTGGGTGGTCAGGGTGGTTGTTTGGGTGGTCAGGGTGGGTGGTTGGGTGGTCAGGGTGGGTGGTTGGGTGGTTGGGTGGTCAGGGGGTGGTGGTTGGGGTGGTCAGGGTGGGTGGTTGGGTGGTCAGGATGGGTGGGTGGTTGGGTGGTCAGGGGGTGGTTGGTTGGTTGGTCAGGGTGGTTGGTTGGGTGGTCAGGGTGGGTGGTTGGGTGGTCAGGGTGGGGTGGTTGGGTGGTCAGGGTGGTTGGTTGGGTGGTCAGGTGGTTGGTTGGTTGGGTGGTCAGGGTGGGTGGTTGGGTGGTCAGGGTGGTTGGTGGGTGGTCAGGGTGGGTGGTTGGGTGGTCAGGGTGGGGTGGGTGGTCAGGGTGGGTGGTTGGTTGGGTGGTCAGGGTGGGTGGTTGGGTGGTCAGGGTGGGTGGTTGGGTGGTCAGGGTGGGTGGTCAGGGTGGTTGGTTGGTTGGTTGGTCAGGGTGGTTTGTTGGGTGGTCAGGGTGGGTGGTTGGGTGGTCAGGGTGGGTGGTTGGGTGGTCAGGGTGGGTGGTTGGTTGGTTGGTCAGGTTGGGTGGTTGGGTGGTCAGGGTGGTTGGTTGGTTGGTCAGGTTGGGTGGTTGGGTGGTCAGGGTGGGTGGTTGGGTGGTCAGGGTGGTTGGTTGGTTGGTCAGGGTGGTTGGTTGGGTGGTCTGGGTGGTTGGTTGGGTGGTCAGGGTGGGTGGTTGGGTGGTCAGGGTGGGGGTTGGGTGGTCGGGTGGGTGGTTGGGTGGTCGGGTGGGTGGTTGGGTGTTCAGGGTGGGTGGTTGGGTGGTCAGGGTGGTTGGTTGGGTGGTTGTTCAGGGTGGGTGGTTGGGTGGTCAGGGTGGGTGGTTGGGTGGTCAGGGTGGGTGGTCAGGGTGGTTGGTTGGTTGGTTGGTCAGGGTGGTTGGTTGGGTGGTCAGGGTGGGTGGTTCGGTGGTCAGGGTGGTTGGTTGGGTGGTCAGGGTGGGTGTATAACGTAAACATGTAGTATTCCAAACTTTGCAAGTTTGAATCTCATCACGGATCATTTTAGCTAATTAGCAACTTTTTGACCACTTACTACTTTTTTAGCTGTACGCAACAAGAATATAAACCCAACACACAACAAGATTATAAACCCAACACACAACAAGAATATAAACCCAACACGCAACAAGATTATAAACCCAACACGCAACATGATTATAAACCCAACACGCAACAAGAATATAAACCCATCACGCAACAAGATTTTAAACCCAACACGCAACAAGATTATAAACCCAACACGCAACAAGATTATAAACCCAACACGCAACAAGATTATAAACCCAACACGCAACAAGAGTATAAACCCAACACCCAACAAGAATATAAACCCAACATGCAACAAGAATATAAACCCAACTCGCAACAAGATTATAAACCCAACACGCAACAAGAATATAAACCCAACATGCAACAGGAATATAAACCCAACACGCAACAAGATTATAAACCCAACACGCAACAAGAATATAAACCCAACACGCAACAAGAATATAAACCCAACACGCAACAATAATATAAACCCAACACGCAACAAGAATATAAACCCAACACGCAACAAGAATATAAACCCAACACGCAACAAGATTATAAACCCAACACCCAACAAGAATATAAACCCAACACGCAACAAGAATATAAACCCAACATGCAACAAGAATATAAACCCAACATGCAACAAGAATATAAACCCAACATGTAACAAGATTTGACTGAGTTATAGTTCATATAAGGAAATCTGTCAATTTCAATAAACTCATTAGGCCCTGATATATGGATTTCACATGGCTAGGCATGGGTGCTGCCATGGGCCAATCACAATGGGTTTTTCCAGTAGCTAGCTACACCACTACCTGGTAAAACAGTAATGTGTAGTTCCAGTAGCTAGCTACACCACAACCTGGTAAAACAGTAGTGTGTAGTTCCAGCAGTTAGCTACACCGCTACATGGTAAAACAGTAGTGTGTAGTTCCAGCAGTTAGCTACACCGCTACATGGTATAACAGTAGTGTGTAGTTCCAGCAGTTAGCTACACCGCTACATGGTAAAACAGTAGTGTGTAGTTCCAGTAGTTAGCTACACCGCTACATGGTAAAACAGTAGTGTGTAGTTCCAGTAGCTAGCTACACCGCTACCTGGTAAAACAGTAGTGTGTAGTTCCAGTAGTTAGCTACACCACTACATGGTAAAACAGTAGTGTGTAGTTCCAGTAGTTAGCTACACCACTACATGGTAAAAAGTAATTACTACTGAAAACACTGCCAAGATTTGAATTTAGTTCAACTACCACCAAACTACAACAAAATGTAACTAAATTACTAGTTGAACTATATGTAGTTCACTACTCTCCAATCCTGACATAGTCTCCTGTCTGTGTAGAGTCTATCCTACAGCGTATGGTGGAGACCCTGGACAGGTATGGTATTGACCCTAGAGAGCTGACCCCCCAGCAGCTCTACAGACTGGCTGTGGTGCTGCAGCTGATGCAGGCTGAGGACAAGAACAACATAGGTACTTACTTACAACACATTGTAGTCGTTAAATAAATGATACACATTTCCTCATTTTTTTGCCTCCCAGTCTGTCCTTTTTATTGAATTTCCAGCAACCTGGTCTCAGAGCATTTTGTATTATTCTGTGCGTAAGTCACTCCATTTAGTATGATACGTTACGTTTAGTTTGGTATGTATTCATTTGTGGATGTCAATCGCACATTTCGTATAATTACAATTCATATTGAATGTAATGAATTTGCAAAATGCGCAATATGTTACGAATTTGGTAAATGTACAATATGTTATAAATTTACAAAATGCTACGAATTCTAGCTAGCTTGCTAACGTTAGCTAGGCTAGGGTTAGGGTTAGGAGTTAGGGTTAAGGTTACAGTTAAGTTTAGGAGTTAGGTTAACGGATTAAGGTTAGGTGAAGGCTTGTTAACATGCTAAGTAGTTGCAAAGTAGCTAACAAGTTGCAGGTAGTTGAAAGTTGCTAATTCGCTAAAATGCTAAATTTGTAAGTGATGAGATTCAAACTCGCAACTTTTGGGTTGCTAGACATTCGCGTTATCCATCCACCCCCGACCAACCACCCTCCAGTCGATTTTGCCTCAAGTAACCATCTGTCTTGTGTAATCATACAAAAACAAAACATATCATACCAAATGGAGAGCCTTCGGAATTACATACAGAATAATACAAAATGCTCTGAGACCAGGTTGGTATACCAAATGACCTGTGAAGTGCTGTGCCCACGTACTACAGCACACTGTTACCCTTTTCATCTTGTTGGACCATCCTAATCTCACGAGCTGCCAGGATGGTATATCAGGGCAGTCCTTTTCAACACAGTTGGTGTAAACGATGGTGGGATGCCTCACAAGGCTAGCTCAGTACATCTTGGTTTGGCTCGATGTGTATGAAAAGGGGATATATCTGTCTGCACACAGAAAGGCCCATAGTCATTTAATACCAATGAATAATGAATGCATTACATGAGTCATTTCCTATACTCCATCTGCCTTGTTAAAAACGTCTTTATATTGCTCCCTCTTGTTTTTCAGAGCCACTTACCGATGATCCAAAGAAGGTATGTTCAGATCAGACAGGAGTATACATGGTATATAAAATACATCAAATGTCATGTGACAAAAACATGTTGTATACTGTAACATAATGACCGTATTACCATTATCTTCATGTGTGGCCTCCTCCTTCTTCTCCTCCTCATCTTCCTTCCTCCTTCGACCTCCTCCTGCTCCTCCTCCTCCTTCTTCTCCTCCTCATCTTCCTTCCTCCTTCGACCTCCTCCTGCTCCTCCTCCTCATCTTCCTCATCTTCATCTTCCTTCCTCCTTCGACCTCCTCCTGCTCCTCCTCCTCATCTTCCTCATCTTCATCTTCCTTCCTCCTTCGACCTCCTCCGCCTCCTCCTGCTCCTCCTCCTCTACCTCTTCCTCCTCTTCCTCCCCCATCTTCCCTCCACCTCCTCCTGCTCCTCTTCATCTTCCTTCCTCCTTCGACCTGCTCCTGCTCCTCCTCATCTTCATCTTCCTTCCTCCTTCGACCTCCTCCTGCTCCTCCTCCTCATCTTCCTCATCTTCATCTTCCTTCCTCCTTCGCCTCCTCCGCCTCCTCCTGCTCCTCCTCCTCTGCCTCTTCCTCCTCTTCCTCCTCTGTCTTCCCTCCACCTCCTCCTATACACAGACTCAGCAGGTTCTTAAAAGCAGTGACACAGTGCCCGAAAAGGTAGAGAAAGCTCCCGTCCTTGTCCCCGGGCCCAAAGTGGTCCCTACCCTGGCCTCAGCTGCCACTAGTCCCCCCATCACGGCACCTCTAGAGGGCAGCGTGACGGCCAAGGACTCCTCCGTCTCTGTGGAGGATGTGAAAGAGAAGGTGAAAAGCTCCAGTGTCCCAGCTGCTGAGAGGGGAACAGCAGACAGGGAGAAGTATGGATACATCGTCACCAACCAGAGGTCTGTTCTGGTAACTGACTGTGTGAATATCTAGTTTAATAACCTCTCATAGTACCTAATACAGGCTGGACTGGGTCGTCCTGTTACAAATGGATATGACGTATGTTAAATGTATCTGTGCCTGAGTCCCTTGTATCATTAGCTCGTCATTGCCGGATGGCAAGGTCACATGCTGTGCTGTTGAGTCTCGACTCAGGTCACATGCTGTGATGTTGAGTCTCGACTCAGGTCACATGCTGTGATGTTGAGACTCTCAGGTCACATGCTGTGATGTTGAGTCTCGACTCAGGTCACATGCTGTGATGTTGAGACTCTCAGGTCACATGCTGTGATGTTGAGTCTCTCAGGTCACATGCTGTGATGTTGAGTCTCGACTCAGGTCACATGCTGTGATGTTGAGACTCTCAGGTCACATGCTGTGATGTTGAGTCTCTAGGGTTTTATGCTGTGATGTTGAGTCTAGACTCAGGTCACATGCTGTGATGTTGAGTCTAGTCTCTAAGGTCACATGCTGTGATGGTGAGTCTCTAGGGTTTTATGCTGTGATGTTGAGTCTCTCAGGTCACATGCTGTGATGTTTAGTCTCTAGGGTTTTATGCTTTGATGTTGAGTCTAGACTCAGGTCACATGCTGTGATGTTGAGTCTCTAAGGACTCAGGTCACATGCTGTGATGTTGAGTCTAGGACTCAGGTCACATGCTGTGATGTTGAGTCTCTAGGGTTTTATGCTGTGATGTTGAGTCTAGACTCAGGTCACATGCTGTGATGTTGAGTCTAGTCTCTAAGGTCACATGCTGTGATGGTGAGTCTCTAGGGTTTTATGCTGTGATTTTGAGACTAGACTATCAGGTCATATGCTGTGATGTTGAGACTAGACTCTCAGGTCACATGCTGTGATGTTGAGTCTCTAAGTTCACATGCTGTGATGTTGAGTCTCTAAGGTTACATGCTGTGATGTTGAGTCTAGGCCCTAAGGTCACATGCTGTGATGTTGAGTCTCTAAGGTCACATGCTGTGATGTTGGTCTCTCAGGTATGCTGTGATGTTGAGTCTCTAAGGTCACATGCTGTGATGTTGAGGTCTCTGAAGGTCATATGCTGTGATGTTGAGTCTCTAAGGTCACATGCTGTGATGTTGAGTCTCTAAGGTCACATGCTGTGATGTTGAGTCTCTAAGGTCACATGCTGTGATGTTGAGTCTAGGCCCTAAGGTCATATGCTGTGATGTTGAGTCTCTAAGGTCATATGCTGTGATGTTGAGTCTCTAAGGTCATATGCTGTGATGTTGAGTCTCTGAGGTCACATGCTGTGATGTTGAGTCTAGGCCCTAAGGTCATATGCTGTGATGTTGAGTCTCTAAGGTCATATGCTGTGATGTTGAGTCTCTAAGGTCACATGCTGTGATGTTGAGTCTCTAAGGTCACATGCTGTGATGTTGAGTCTCTAAGGTCATATGCTGTGATGTTGAGGTCATATCTGAAGGTCACATGCTGTGATGTTGAGTCTCTAAGGTCACATGCTGTGATGTTGAGTCTCTAAGGTCATATGCTGTGATGTTGAGTCTCTAAGGTCACATGCTGTGATGTTGAGTCTCTAAGGTCATATGCTGTGATGTTGAGTCTCTAAGGTCACATGCTGTGATGTTGAGTCTAGGCCCTAAGGTCATATGCTGTGATGTTGAGTCTCTAAGGTCACATGCTGTGATGTTGAGTCTAGGTCCTATGCTGTGATGTTGAGTCAGGTCATGCTGTGATGTTGAGTCTCTAAGGTCACATGCTGTGATGTTGAGTCTCTAAGGTCATATGCTGTGATGTTGAGTCTCTAAGGTCACATGCTGTGATGTTGAGTCTCTAAGGTCACATGCTGTGATGTTGAGTCTCTAAGGTCATATGCTGTGATGTTGAGTCTCTAAGGTCACATGCTGTGATGTCTTAAGGTCACATGCTAGGTCCTAAGGTCACATGCTGTGATGTTGTGAGGTATGCTTGAGTCTCTAAGGTCACATGCTGTGATGTTGAGTCTAGGCCCTAAGGTCACATGCTGTGATGTTGAGTCTCTAAGGTCACATGCTGTGATGTTGAGTCTCTAAGGTCACATGCTGTGATGTTGAGTCTCTAAGGTCATATGCTGTGATGTTGAGTCTCTAAGGTCACATGCTGTGATGTTGAGTCTCTAGGGTCATATGCTGTGATGTTGAGTCTCTAAGGTCATATGCTGTGATGTTGAGTCTCTAAGGTCACATGCTGTGATGTTGAGTCTCTAAGGTCACATGCTGTGATGTTGAGTCTCTAAGGTCACATGCTGTGATGTTGAGTCTCTAAGGTCACATGCTGTGATGTTGAGTCTCTAAGGTCACATGCTCTCTCTAAGGTCATATGCTGTGATGTTGAGTCTCTAAGGTCAGTCTATGCTGTGATGTTGAGTCTCTAAGGTCACATGCTGTAAGGATGCTGTGATGTTGAGTCTCTAAGGTCACATGCTGTGATGTTGAGTCTCAGGTCATGCTGTGATGTTGAGTCTCTAAGGTCACATGCTGTGATGTTGAGTCTCTAAGGTCACATGCTGTGATGTTGAGTCTCTAAGGTCACATGCTGTGATGTTGAGTCTAGGCCCTAAGGTCACATGCTGTGATGTTGAGTCTCTAAGGTCACATGCTGTGATGTTGAGTCTCTAAGGTCACATGCTGTGATGTCTAAGGTCACATGCTGTGATGTCTCTAAGGTCATATGCTGTGATGTTGAGTCTCTAAGGTCATATGCTGTGATGTTGAGTCTCTAAGGTCACATGCTGTGATGTTGAGTCTCTAGGGTCATATGCTGTGATGTTGAGTCTCTAGGGTCATATGCTGTGATGTTGAGTCTCTAAGGTCACATGCTGTGATGTTGAGTCTCTAGGGTCATATGCTGTGATGTTGAGTCTCTAGGGTCATATGCATGTTGATGAACGTGTTGATTGTGTGTTGTTGTTGGTGTTGTTATTGTTCTCCAGTCCTCTCAGTCTGTATAATGGGGTGAAACTACTGGGCGTACTTGCAGAGAGGATCCACCTGACTACCAGCAGCTTCATCAACATCAGGTAGTGCACTGTGTGTGTGTGTGTGTGGTGTGTTTGTGTGTAGGCATGTGTGTGTAAGCTAATCGACTCATTTTGTTCCTCCAGTGTGGTGGGCCCTGCCCTGACGTTCAGGATCAGGCAGAACCCTCAGAACATGAGTGCAGAGGATATGGCTGAGAAGGCTGGTGAGAACATCTCTCTCTCTGTCTCTCTCTCTCTGTCTCTGTCTCTCTGTCTCTCTCTCTCTCTGTCTCTCTCTGTCTCTCTCTCTCTCTGTCTCTCTCTCTCTCTCTCGCTGTCTCTCTCTCTCTGTCTCTCTCTCTCTGTCTCTCTCTCTCTGTCTCGCTCTGTCTCTCTCTCTCTCTGTCTCTCTCTGTCTCTCTCTCTCTCTCTGTTTCTCTCTCTCTGGCTGGTCTCTGTCTCTCTCTGTCTCTCTCTCTCTATCTCTGTCTCTCTCTCTCTCTGTTTCTCTGTCTCTCTCTCTGTCTCTCTCTGTCTCTCTCTCTCTGTCTCTCTCTCTCTGTCTCTCTCTGTCTCTCTCTCTCTCTCTGTCTCTCTCTGTCTCTCTCTCTTTCTCTCTCTCTGTGTCTCTCTGTTTCTCTCTCTCTGTCTCTCTCTCTGTCTCTCTCTCTCTCTCTGTCTCTCTCTGTCTCTCTCTCTCTCTCTCTCTCTCTCTCTGTCTCTCTCTCTCTCTCTCTCTGTCTCTCTCTCTCTGTCTCTCTCTCTGTCTCTCTCTCTCTCTGTCTCTCTCTCTGTCTCTCTCTCTCTGTCTCTCTCTCTGTCTCTCTCTGTCTCTCTCTCTCTCTCTCTCTCTCTCTCTCTCTGTTTCTCTCTCTCTGTCTCTCTCTCTCAATTCAATTAAATTCAAGGGCTTTATTGGCATGGGAAACATGTGTTGACATTGCCAAAGCAAGTGAGGGAAATAATATACAAAAGTGAAATAAACAATAAAAATTAACAGTAGACATCACACATACAGAGGTTTCAAAACAATA
>NC_056431.1:77811245-77826158 GCF_018296145.1 Oncorhynchus tshawytscha
TCTCTCTCTGTCTCTCTCTCTCTGTCTCTCTCTCTCTGTCTCTCTCTCTCTGTCTCTCTCTGTCTCTCTCTCTCTCTCTGTCTCTCTCTCTCTGTCTCTCTGTCTCTCTCTCTGTTTCTCTCTCTCTGTCTCTCTCTCTCAATTCAATTAAATTCAAGGGCTTTATTGGCATGGGAAACATGTGTTGACATTGCCAAAGCAAGTGAGGGAAATAATATACAAAAGTGAAATAAACAATAAAAATTAACAGTAGACATCACACATACAGAGGTTTCAAAACAATAAAGACATTACAAGTCTCCACTTTTGTGGATTGGGGTGATCAGTCCTTCATTCCAAATATTGGAGAAGATGCCAGAGCTAAGGATGATGTTAAAAAGTTTAAGTTTAGCCAATTGGAATTTGTGGTCTGTATATTTTATTTCATTTAGGATACCATCAACACCACAGGACATTTTGGGTTGGAGGGTTTGTATTTTGTCTTGTAGTTCATTCATGTAATTGGATAATCCAGTGGGTTCTGGTAGTATTTGAATCTCTCTCTCTCATTCTCTCTCTCATTCTCTCTCTCATTCTCTCGTTCTCTCTCTCCCGTTCTCTCTCTCTCGTTCTCTCATTCTCTCTCTCTCGTTCTCTCTCTCGTTCTCTCGTTCTCTGGTTCTCTCTCTCGTTCTCTGGTTCTCTCTCTCGTTCTCTGGTTCTCTCTCTCGTTCTCTTGTTCTCTCTCTCGTTCTCTGGTTCTCTCTCTCGTTCTCTCGTTCTCTCGTTCTCTCGTTCTCTCTCCTGTTCTCTCTCCTGTTCTCTCTCCTGTTCTCTCTCCCGTTCTCTCTCCTGTTCTCTCGTTCTCTCTCCCGTTCTCTCTCCTGTTCTCTCATTCTCTCTCCTGTTCTCTCTCCTGTTCTCTCTCCCGTTCTCTCTCCTGTTCTCTCTCCTGTTCTCTCTCCTGTTCTCTCTCTCGTTCTCTCTCCCGTTCTCTCTCTCGTTCTCTCTCCTGTTCTCTCATTCTCTCTCCTGTTCTCTCTCCTGTTCTCTCTCCCGTTCTCTCTCCTGTTCTCTCTCCTGTTCTCTCTCCCGTTCTCTCTCCTGTTCTCTCATTCTCTCTCCTGTTCTCTCTCCCGTTCTCTCTCCCGTTCTCTCTCCCGTTCTCTCTCCCGTTCTCTCTCCTGTTCTCTCTCTCGTTCTCTCTCCTGTTCTCTCTCTCATTCTCTCTCTCGTTCTCTCTCTCGTTCTCTCTCCTGTTCTCTCTCCCGTTCTCTCTCCTGTTCTCTCATTCTCTCTCTCATTCTCTCTCTCGTTCTCTCTCCCGTTCTCTCTCCCGTTCTCTCTCCTGTTCTCTCATTCTCTCTCTCATTCTCTCTCTCGTTCTCTCTCCCGTTCTCTCTCCTGTTCTCTCATTCTCTCTCCTGTTCTCTCTCCTGTTCTCTCTCCTGTTCTCTCTCCTGTTCTCTCTCCTGTTCTCTCTCCCGTTCTCTCTCCTGTTCTCTCTCCTGTTCTCTCTCCCGTTCTCTCTCCCGTTCTCTCTCCCGTTCTCTCTCCTGTTCTCTCTCCCGTTCTCTCTCCTGTTCTCTCTCTCCGTTCTCTCTCCCGTTCTCTCTCCGTTCTCTCTCCTGTTCTCTCTCCTGTTCTCTCTCCTGTTCTCTCTCCTGTTCTCTCTTCCGTTCTCTCGTTCTCTCTCCTGTTCTCTCTCCCGTTCTCTCTCCCGTTCTCTCTCCCGTTCTCTCTCCGTTCTCTCTCCTGTTCTCTCTCCTGTTCTCTCTCCTGTTCTCTCTCCCGTTCTCTCTCCCGTTCTCTCGTTCTCTCTCCTGTTCTCTCTCCCGTTCTCTTTCCCGTTCTCTCTCCTGTTCTCTCTCCCGTTCTCTCTCCTGTTCTCTCTCCTGTTCTCTCATTCTCTCTCTCGTTTTCTCTCCCGTTCTCTCTCCCGTTCTCTCTCCCGTTCTCTCTCTCGTTCTCTCTCCTGTTCTCTCTCCTGTTCTCTCTCCCGTTCTCTCTCCTGTTCTCTCTCCCGTTCTCTCTCCTGTTCTCTCTCCTGTTCTCTCTCCCGTTCTCTCTCCTGTTCTCTCTCCGTTCTCTCTCCTGTTCTCTCTCCCGTTCTCTCTCCCGTTCTCTCTCCTGTTCTCTCATTCTCTCTCCTGTTCTCTCTCCTGTTCTCTCTCCTGTTCTCTCTCTGTTCTCTCTCCTGTTCTCTCTCCCATTCTCTCTCCTGTTCTCTCTCCCGTTCTCTCTCCTGTTCTCTCTCCTGTTCTCTCTCCCGTTCTCTCTCCTGTTCTCTCTCCCGTTCTCTCTCCTGTTCTCTCTCCTGTTCTCTCTCCTGTTCTCTCTCTCTTGTTCTCTCTCCCGTTCTCTCTCCTGTTCTCTCTCCCGTTCTCTCTCCTGTTCTCTCTCCTGTTCTCTCTCCCGTTCTCTCTCCTGTTCTCTCTCCTGTTCTCTCTCTCGTTCTCTCTCCCGTTCTCTCATTCTCTCTCTCATTCTCTCTCTCGTTCTCTCTCCCGTTCTCTCTCCTGTTCTCTCATTCTCTCTCTCATTCTCTCTCTCGTTCTCTCTCCCGTTCTCTCTCCCATTCTCTCTCCTGTTCTCTCTCCTGTTCTCTCTCCTGTTCTCTCGTTCTCTCTCCCGTTCTCTCTCCTGTTCTCTCATTCTCTCTCCTGTTCTCTCTCCTGTTCTCTCTCCTGTTCTCTCTCCCGTTCTCTCTCCTGTTCTCTCTCCTGTTCTCTCTCCTGTTCTCTCTCCTGTTCTCTCTCCCGTTCTCTCTCCCGTTCTCTCTCCTGTTCTCTCTCCCGTTCTCTCTCTCGTTTTCTCTCCCGTTCTCTCTCCCGTTCTCTCTCCTGTTCTCTCTCCTGTTCTCTCTCCTGTTCTCTCTCCTGTTCTCTCTCCTGTTCTCTCTCCGTTCTCTCTCCTGTTCTCATTCTCCTCCTGTTCTCTCTCCGTTCTCTCTCCCAGTTCTCTCTCCTGTTCTCTCTCCTGTTCTCTCTCCTGTTCTCTCTCCCGTTCTCTCTCCCGTTCTCTCTCCGTTCTCTCTCCCGTTCTCTCTCCTGTTCTCTCTCCCATTCTCTCTCCTGTTCTCTCTCCCGTTCTCTCTCCCGTTCTCTCTCCCATTCTCTCTCCTGTTCTCTCTCCTGTTCTCTCTCTCGTTCTCTCTCTGTTCTCTCTCTCATTCTCTCTCTCTGTTCTCTCTCTCGTTCTCTCTCCCGTTCTCTCTCCCGTTCTCTCTCCTGTTCTCTCTCCCGTTCTCTCTCCTGTTCTCTCTCCCGTTCTCTCTCCGTTCTCTCTCCCGTTCTCTCTCCTGTTCTCTCTCCTGTTCTCTCTCCTGTTCTCTCTCCTGTTCTCTCTTCTTTCTCTCTCTCTCCTGTTCTCTCTCCTGTTCTCTCTCCCGTTCTCTCTCCCATTCTCTCTCCCGTTCTCTCTCCTGTTCTCTCTCCTGTTCTCTCTCCCGTTCTCTCTCCTGTTCTCTCTCCCGTTCTCTCTCCTGTTCTCTCTCCTGTTCTCTCTCCCGTTCTCTCTCCTGTTCTCTCTCCCGTTCTCTCTCCTGTTCTCTCTCCCGTTCTCTCTCCTGTTCTCTCTCCCGTTCTCTCTCCTGTTCTCTCGCCTGTTCTCTCTCCCGTTCTCTCTCTCGTTCTCTCTCCCGTTCTCTCTCCCGTTCTCTCTCCTGTTCTCTCTCCTGTTCTCTCTCCTGTTCTCTCTCCTGTTCTCTCTCCTGTTCTCTCTCTCGTTCTCTCTCCTGTTCTCTCATTCTCTCTCCTGTTCTCTCTCCCGTTCTCTCTCCCGTTCTCTCTCCTGTTCTCTCTCCTGTTCTCTCTCCTGTTCTCTGTCCCATTCTCTCTCCCGTTCTCTCTCCTGTTCTCTCTCCCGTTCTCTCTCCTGTTCTCTCTCCCGTTCTCTCTCCTGTTCTCTCTCCCGTTCTCTCTCCCGTTCTCTCTCCTGTTCTCTCTCCTGTTCTCTCTCCTGTTCTCTCTCTCGTTCTCTCTCCTGTTCTCTCTCTCATTCTCTCTCTCGTTCTCTCTCTCGTTCTCTCTCCCGTTCTCTCTCCCGTTCTCTCTCCTGTTCTCTCTCCCGTTCTCTCTCCGTTCTCTCTCCCGTTCTCTCTCTTCTCTCTCCTGTTCTCTCTCCTGTTCTCTTTCTCCTCTCTCCCGTTCTCTCTCCTGTTCTCTCTCCTGTTCTCTCTTCTCTCTCTCGTTCTCTCTCCCGTTCTCTCTCCGTTCTCTCTCCCGTTCTCTCTCCTGTTCTCTCTCCTGTTCTCTCTCCTGTTCTCTCTCCCGTTCTCTCTCCTGTTCTCTCTCCTGTTCTCTCTCCTGTTCTCTCTCCTGTTCTCTCTCCCGTTCTCTCTCCTGTTCTCTCTCCCGTTCTCTCTCCTGTTCTCTCTCCCGTTCTCTCTCCCGTTCTCTCTCCCTGTTCTCTCATTCTCTCTCCTGTTCTCTCTCCTGTTCTCTCTCCCATTCTCTCTCCTGTTCTCTCTCCCGTTCTCTCTCCTGTTCTCTCTCCTGTTCTCTCTCCCGTTCTCTCTCCTGTTCTCTCTCCCGTTCTCTCTCCTGTTCTCTCTCCTGTTCTCTCTCCTGTTCTCTCTCCCTGTTCTCTCTCCGTTCTCTCTCCTGTTCTCTCTCCCGTTCTCTCTCCTGTTCTCTCTCCTGTTCTCTCTCCCGTTCTCTCTCTGTTCTCTCTCCTGTTCTCTCTCTCGTTCTCTCTCTCCCGTTCTCTCATTCTCTCTCTCTCGTTCTCTCTCCCGTTCTCTCTCCTGTTCTCTCATTCTCTCTCTCATTCTCTCTCTCGTTCTCTCTCCCGTTCTCTCTCCCATTCTCTCTCCTGTTCTCTCTCCTGTTCTCTCTCCTGTTCTCTCTTCTCTCTTTCTCTCTCCTGTTCTCTCTCTCTCCTGTTCTCTCTCCTGTTCTCTCTCCTGTTCTCTCTCCCATTCTCTCTCTGTTCTCTCTCCTGTTCTCTCTCCTGTTCTCTCTCCTGTTCTCTCTCCCGTTCTCTCTCTCCCGTTCTCTCTCCTGTTCTCTCTCCCGTCTCTCTCTGTTCTCTCTCCCGTTCTCTCTCCCGTTCTCTCTCCTGTTCTCTCTCCCGTTCTCTCTCCTGTTCTCTCTCCTGTTCTCTCTCTCGTTCTCTCTCCTGTTCTCTCATTCTCTCTCCTGTTCTCTCTCCCGTTCTCTCTCCCGTTCTCTCTCCTGTTCTCTCTCCTGTTCTCTCTCCTGTTCTCTCTCCCGTTCTCTCTCCCGTTCTCTCTCCTGTTCTCTCTCCTGTTCTCTCTCCTGTTCTCTCTCCCGTTCTCTCTCCTGTTCTCTCTCCCGTTCTCTCTCCCGTTCTCTCTCCCCATTCTCTCTCCTGTTCTCTCTCCTGTTCTCTCTCTCGTTCTCTCTCCTGTTCTCTCTCTCATTCTCTCTCTCGTTGTCTCTCTCGTTCTCTCTCCTGTTCTCTCTCCCGTTCTCTCTCCTGTTCTCTCATTCTTTCTCTCATTCTCTCTCTCGTTCTCTCTCTCTCCGTTCTCTCTCCGTTCTCTCTCCTGTTCTCTCATTCTCTCTCTCATTCTCTCTCTCGTTCTCTCTCCCGTTCTCTCTCCTGTTCTCTCATTCTCTCTCCTGTTCTCTCTCCTGTTCTCTCTCCTGTTCTCTCTCCTGTTCTCTCTCCTGTTCTCTCTCCTGTTCTCTCTCCCGTTCTCTCTCCGTTCTCTCTCCTGTTCTCTCTCTCCTGTTCTCTCTCCTGTTCTCTCTCCCCGTTCTCTCTCCTGTTCTCTCTCCGTTCTCTCTCCTCTCTCCGTTCTCTCTCCTGTTCTCTCTCCTGTTCTCTCTCCTGTTCTCTCTCCTGTTCTCTCTCCCGTTCTCTCTCCCGTTCTCTCTCCTGTTCTCTCTCTGTTCTCTCTCCTGTTCTCTCTCCCGTTCTCTCTCTCGTTCTCTCTCTGTTCTCTCATCTCTCTCCGTTCTCTCTCCGTTCTCTCTCCCGTTCTCTCTCCTGTTCTCTCTCTGTTCTCTCTCCTGTTCTCTGTCCCGTTCTCTCTCCCGTTCTCTCTCCTGTTCTCTCTCCTGTTCTCTCTCCTGTTCTCTCTCCCGTTCTCTCTCCTGTTCTCTCTCCCGTTCTCTCTCCCGTTCTCTCTCCCGTTCTCTCTCCTGTTCTCTCTCCCGTTCTCTCTCCTGTTCTCTCTCTCATTCTCTCTCTCGTTGTCTCTCTCGTTCTCTCTCCTGTTCTCTCTCCCGTTCTCTCTCCTGTTCTCTCATTCTCTCTCTCATTCTCTCTCTCGTTCTCTCTCCCGTTCTCTCTCCTGTTCTCTCATTCTCTCTCCTGTTCTCTCTCCTGTTCTCTCTCCTGTTCTCTCTCCCGTCTCTCCTGTTCTCTCTCTCCCGTTCTCTCTCCCGTTCTCTCTCCTGTTCTCTCTCCTGTTCTCTCTCCTGTTCTCTCTCCCGTTCTCTCTCCTGTTCTCTCTCTCTCTTCTCTCTCCGTTCTCTCTCCTGTTCTCTCTCCCGTTCTCTCTCCTGTTCTCTCTCCCGTTCTCTCTCCTGTTCTCTCTCCTGTTCTCTCTCCCGTTCTCTCTCTCTCTCTGTTCTCTCTCCTGTTCTCTCTCCTGTTCTCTCTCCCGTTCTCTCTCTGTTCTCTCTCCTGTTCTCTCTCCTGTTCTCTCTCCCGTTCTCTCTCCCGTTCTCTCTCCTGTTCTCTCTCCTGTTCTCTCTCTGTTCTCTCTCCCGTTCTCTCTCCCGTTCTCTCTCCCGTTCTCTCTCCTGTTCTCTCTCCCGTTCTCTCTCCTGTTCTCTCTCCTGTTCTCTCTCTGTTCTCTCTCCTGTTCTCTCTCCTGTTCTCTCTCTCATTCTCTCTCTGTTCTCTCTCCCGTTCTCTCTCCTGTTCTCTCATTCTCTCTCTCATTCTCTCTCTCGTTCTCTCTCCCGTTCTCTCTCCCATTCTCTCTCCTGTTCTCTCTCCTGTTCTCTCTCCTGTTCTCTCTCCTGTTCTCTCTCCCGTTCTCTCTCCTGTTCTCTCATTCTCTCTCCTGTTCTCTCTCCTGTTCTCTCTCCTGTTCTCTCTCCCGTTCTCTCTCCTGTTCTCTCTCCTGTTCTCTCTCCTGTTCTCTCTCCTGTTCTCTCTCCCGTTCTCTCTCCCATTCTCTCTCCTGTTCTCTCTCCTGTTCTCTCTCCTGTTCTCTCGTTCTCTCTCCCCGTTCTCTCTCCTGTTCTCTCATTCTCTCTCCTGTTCTCTCTCCTGTTCTCTCTCCGTTCTCTCTCCTGTTCTCTCTCCTGTTCTCTCTCCTGTTCTCTCTCTTCTCTCTTTCTCTCTCTGTTCTCTCTCCTGTTCTCTCATTCTCTCTCCTGTTCTCTCTCCTGTTCTCTCTCCCGTTCTCTCTCCTGTTCTCTCTCCTGTTCTCTCTCCTGTTCTCTCTCCTGTTCTCTCTCCTGTTCTCTCTCCCGTTCTCTCTTCTCTGTTCTCTCTCCTGTTCTCTCTCCTGTTCTCTCATTCTCTCTCCTGTTCTCTCTCCTGTTCTCTCTCCGTTCTCTCTCCCGTTCTCTCTCCTTCTCTCTCCCGTTCTCTCTCTGTTCTCTCTCTCATTCTCTCTCTCCTGTTCTCTCTCTCATTCTCTCTCCGTTTCTCTCTCTCGTTCTCTCTCCTGTTCTCTCTCCCGTTCTCTCTCCTGTTCTCTCATTCTCTCTCTCTCTCTCTCTCGTTCTCTCTCCCGTTCTCTCTCCCGTTCTCTCTCCTGTTCTCTCATTCTCTCTCTTCTCTCTCTCTGTTCTCTCTCCCGTTCTCTCTCCTGTTCTCTCATTCTCTCTCCTGTTCTCTCTCCTGTTCTCTCTTCCGTTCTCTCGTTCTCTCTCCTGTTCTCTCTCCCGTTCTCTCTCTGTTCTCTCTTCTCTCTCCTGTTCTCTCTCCTGTTCTCTCTCCTGTTCTCTCTCCCGTTCTCTCTCCCGTTCTCTCTCCTGTTCTCTCTCCTGTTCTCTCTCCTGTTCTCTCTCCCGTTCTCTCTCCTGTTCTCTCTCCTGTTCTCTTTCCTGTTCTCTCTCCCGTTCTCTCTCCTGTTCTCTCTCCTGTTCTCTCATTCTCTCTCTCGTTCTCTCTCCTGTTCTCTCTCCGTTCTCTCTCCCCGTTCTCTCTCCCGTTCTCTCTCCTGTTCTCTCTCCTGTTCTCTCTCCCGTTCTCTCTCCCGTTCTCTCTCCTGTTCTCTCTCCTGTTCTCTCTCCTGTTCTCTCTCCCGTTCTCTCTCCTGTTCTCTCTCCCGTTCTCTCTCCCGTTCTCTCTCCCGTTCTCTCTCCTGTTCTCTCTCCTGTTCTCTCTCCCGTTCTCTCTCCTGTTCTCTCTCCTGTTCTCTCTCCCGTTCTCTCTCCCGTTCTCTCTCCTGTTCTCTCTCCTGTTCTCTCTCCTGTTCTCTCTCCCGTTCTCTCTCCTGTTCTCTCTCCGTTCTCTCTCCCGTTCTCTCTCCCGTTCTCTCTCCTGTTCTCTCTCCTGTTCTCTCTCCCGTTCTCTCTCCTGTTCTCTCTCCTGTTCTCTCTCTCATTCTCTCTCTCATTCTCTCTCTCTGTTCTCTCTCCCGTTTCTCTCTCTGTTCTCTCTCCTGTTCTCTCTGTTCTCTCTCCCGTTCTCTCTCCTGTTCTCTCATTCTCTCTCCTGTTCTCTCTCCTGTTCTCTCTCCGTTCTCTCTCCTGTTCTCTCTCCTGTTCTCTCTCCTGTTCTCTCTCTCGTTCTCTCTCCCGTTCTCTCTCTCGTTCTCTCTCCTGTTCTCTCATTCTCTCTCCTGTTCTCTCTCCTGTTCTCTCTCCCGTTCTCTCTCCTGTTCTCTCTCCTGTTCTCTCTCCCGTTCTCTCTCCCGTTCTCTCTCCCGTTCTCTCTCTGTTCTCTCTCCTGTTCTCTCTCCTGTTCTCTCTCCTGTTCTCTCTCCTGTTCTCTCTCCTTTTCTCTCTCCTGTTCTCTCTTCCGTTCTCTCGTTCTCTCTCCCGTTCTCTCTCCCGTTCTCTCTCCCGTTCTCTCTCCTGTTCTCTCTCCTGTTCTCTCTCCTGTTCTCTCTCCCGTTCTCTCTCCCGTTCTCTCTCCGTTCTCTCTCCTGTTCTCTCTCTGTTCTCTCTCCCGTTCTCTCTCCTGTTCTCTCTCCTGTTCTCTTTCCCGTTCTCTCTCCGTTCTCTCTCCTGTTCTCTCTCCTGTTCTCTCTCCTGTTCTCTCTCCCGTTCTCTCTCCCGTTCTCTCTCCTGTTCTCTCTCCTGTTCTCTCTCCCGTTCTCTCTCCTGTTCTCTCTCCTGTTCTCTCTCCTGTTCTCTCTCTCGTTCTCTCTCTCGTTCTCTCTCCTGTTCTCTCATTCTCTCTCCTGTTCTCTCTCCTGTTCTCTCTCCTGTTCTCTCTCCTGTTCTCTCTCCCGTTCTCTCTCCCGTTCTCTCTCCTGTTCTCTCTCCTGTTCTCTCTCCCGTTCTCTCTCCTGTTCTCTCTCCTGTTCTCTCTCCTGTTCTCTCTCCTGTTCTCTCTCCCGTTCTCTCTCCTGTTCTCTCATTCTCTCTCTCATTCTCTCTCTCGTTCTCTCTCCCGTTCTCTCTCCTGTTCTCTCATTCTCTCTCCTGTTCTCTCTCCCGTTCTCTCTCCCGTTCTCTCTCCCGTTCTCTCTCCCGTTCTCTCTCCCGTTCTCTCTCCTGTTCTCTCTCTGTTCTCTCTCCTGTTCTCTCTCTCATTCTCTCTCTCGTTCTCTCTCTCGTTCTCTCTCCTGTTCTCTCTCCCGTTCTCTCTCTGTTCTCTCATTCTCTCTCTCATTCTCTCTCTGTTCTCTCTCTCCTTCTCTCTCTCCGTTCTCTCTCCTGTTCTCTCATTCTCTCTCATTCTCTCTCTCGTTCTCTCTCCTGTTCTCTCTCCTGTTCTCTCTCCTGTTCTCTCTCCCGTTCTCTCTCCTGTTCTCTCTCCTGTTCTCTCTCTCCGTTCTCTCTCCTGTTCTCTCTCCTGTTCTCTCTCCTGTTCTCTCTCCTGTTCTCTCTCCTGTTCTCTCTCCTGTTCTCTCTCCCGTTCTCTCTCCCGTTCTCTCTCCCGTTCTCTCTCCTGTTCTCTCTCCTGTTCTCTCTCCTGTTCTCTCTCCTGTTCTCTCTCCTGTTCTCTCTCCTTTTCTCTCTCCTGTTCTCTCTTCCGTTCTCTCGTTCTCTCTCCCGTTCTCTCTCCCGTTCTCTCTCCCGTTCTCTCTCCTGTTCTCTCTCCTGTTCTCTCTACTGTTCTCTCTCATTCTCTCTCCCGTTCTCTCTCCCGTTCTCTCTCCTGTTCTCTCTCCTGTTCTCTCTCCCGTTCTCTCTCCTGTTCTCTCTCCTGTTCTCTTTCCCGTTCTCTCTCCGTTCTCTCTCCTGTTCTCTCTCCTGTTCTCTCTCCTGTTCTCTCTCCTGTTCTCTCTCCCGTTCTCTCTCCTGTTCTCTCTCCTGTTCTCTCTCCCGTTCTCTCTCCGTTCTCTCTCCTGTTCTCTCTCCGTTCTCTCTCCTGTTCTCTCTCCTGTTCTCTCTCCTGTTCTCTCTCCCGTTCTCTCTCCCGTTCTCTCTCCTGTTCTCTCTCCTGTTCTCTCTCCTGTTCTCTCTCCTGTTCTCTCTCCCGTTCTCTCTCCCGTTCTCTCTCCTGTTCTCTCTCCTGTTCTCTTTCCCGTTCTCTCTCCTGTTCTCTCTCCTGTTCTCTCTCCTGTTCTCTCATTCTCTCTCTCGTTCTCTCTCCCGTTCTCTCTCCTGTTCTCTCTCCTGTTCTCTCTCCCGTTCTCTCTCCGTTCTCTCTCCTGTTCTCTCTCCTGTTCTCTCTCCGTTCTCTCTCCCGTTCTCTCTCCTGTTCTCTCTCCTGTTCTCTTTCTTCTCTCTCCTGTTCTCTCTCCTGTTCTCTCTCCTGTTCTCTCTCCTGTTCTCTCATTCTCCTCTCGTTCTCTCTCCTGTTCTCTCTCCTGTTCTCTCTCCTGTTCTCTCTCCCCGTCTCTCTCCCGTTCTCTCTCCTGTTCTCTCTCCTGTTCTCTCTCCTGTTCTCTCTTCCCGTTCTCTCTCCTGTTCTCTCTCCCGTTCTCTCTCCTGTTCTCTCTCCTGTTCTCTCGTTCTCTCGTTCTCTCTCCGTTCTCTCTCCTGTTCTCTCATTCTCTCTCCTGTTCTCTCTCCTGTTCTCTCTCCCCTTCTCTCTCCTTTCTCTCTCCCGTTCTCTCTCCTGTTCTCTCTCCGTTCTCTCTCCTGTTCTCTCTCTCGTTCTCTCTCCCGTTCTCTCTCTCTCGTTCTCTCTCCTGTTCTCTCATTCTCTCTCCTGTTCTCTCTCCCGTTCTCTCTCCCGTTCTCTCTCCTGTTCTCTCTCCTGTTCTCTCTCCCGTTCTCTCTCCTGTTCTCTCTCCTGTTCTCTCTCCTGTTCTCTCTCCTGTTCTCTCTCCTGTTCTCTCTCTCATTCTCTCTCTCGTTCTCTCTCTCGTTCTCTCTCCTGTTCTCTCTCCCGTTCTCTCTCCTGTTCTCTCATTCTCTCTCTCATTCTCTCTCTCATTCTCTCTCCCGTTCTCTCTCCCGTTCTCTCTCCTGTTCTCTCATTCTCTCTCTCATTCTCTCTCTCGTTCTCTCTCCCGTTCTCTCTCCTGTTCTCTCATTCTCTCTCCTGTTCTCTCTCTGTTCTCTCTCCCGTTCTCTCTCCTGTTCTCTCTGTTCTCTCTCCCGTTCTCTCTCCTGTTCTCTCTCCCGTTCTCTCTCCCGTTCTCTCTCCTGTTCTCTCTCCCGTTCTCTCTCCTGTTCTCTCTCCCGTTCTCTCTCCTGTTCTCTCTCCTGTTCTCTCTCCCGTTCTCTCTCCCGTTCTCTCTCCCGTTCTCTCTCCTGTTCTCTCTCCTGTTCTCTCTCCTGTTCTCTCTCCTGTTCTCTCTTCCGTTCTCTCGTTCTCTCTCCTGTTCTCTCTCCCGTTCTCTCTCCCGTTCTCTCTCCCGTTCTCTCTCCTGTTCTCTCTCCCGTTCTCTCTCTCCTGTTCTCTCTCCTGTTCTCTCTTCCGTTCTCTCGTTCTCTCTCCTGTTCTCTCTCCCGTTCTCTCTCCCGTTCTCTTTCCCGTTCTCTCTCCTGTTCTCTCTCCTGTTCTCTCTCCTGTTCTCTCTCTGTTCTCTCTCCCGTTCTCTCTCCTATTCTCTCTCCTGTTCTCTTTCCCGTTCTCTCTCCTGTTCTCTCTCCTGTTCTCTCTCCCGTTCTCTCTCCTGTTCTCTCTCCTGTTCTCTCATTCTCTCTCTCGTTCTCTCTCCTGTTCTCTCTCCTGTTCTCTCATTCTCTCTCTCGTTCTCTCTCCCGTTCTCTCTCCTGTTCTCTCTCCTGTTCTCTCTCCTGTTCTCTCTCCTGTTCTCTCTCCTGTTCTCTCTCCCGTTCTCTCTCCCGTTCTCTCTCCTGTTCTCTCTCCTGTTCTCTCTCCCGTTCTCTCTCCTGTTCTCTCTCCTGTTCTCTCTCCTGTTCTCTCTCCCGTTCTCTCTCCTGTTCTCTCTCCCGTTCTCTCTCCTGTTCTCTCTCCCGTTCTCTCGTTCTCTCATTCTCTCTCTCGTTCTCTCTCGTTCTCTCATTCTCTCTCTCGTTCTCTCATTCTCTCTCGTTCTCTCTCTCGTTCTCTCATTCTCTCTCTCGTTCTCTCTCTCGTTCTCTCTCTCGTTCTCTCTCCTGTTCTCTCATTCTCTCTCTCGTTGTCTCTCGTTCTCTCTCGTTCTCTCATTCTCTCTCTCGTTCTCTCTCGTTCTCTCATTCTCTCTCTCGTTCTCTCATTCTCTCTCCCGTTCTCTCTCTCGTTCTCTCTCCCGTTCTCTCATTCTCTCTCCCGTTCTCTCTCCCGTTCTCTCATTCTCTCCCATTCTCTCATTCTCTCTCCCGTTCTCTCTCTCGTTCTCTCATTCTCTCTCTCGTTCTCTCTCCCGTTCTCTCTCTCGTTCTCTCATTCTCTCTCTCGTTCTCTCTCCCGTTCTCTCTCCTGTTCTCTCATTCTCTCTCTCATTCTCTCATTCTCTCATTCTCTCTCCCGTTCTCTCATTCTCTCATTCTCTCTCTCTTTCTCTCTCCCATTCTCTCTCCCGTTCTCTCATTCTCTCTCTCGTTCTCTCTCGCTCTCTCTCGTTCTCTCTCGTTCTCCCACGCTCCCGATCTGTCTGTCTTTATCTCTCGCTCTGTCTGTCTCACTCCTTTCTGTCTGTCTTCATCTCCCTGTCTTTCTCTCTCTCTCGTTCTCTCTCACGCTCTCAATCTGTCTGTCTTTCTCTCTCTGTCTCTCCTTTCTCTGTCTTTCTCTCTCTCTCTCTGTCTCTCGCTCTCTCTATCGTTCTCTCTCTCACGCTCTCAATCTGTCTGTCTTCATCTCTCTATCTATCTCTCTCTGTCTTTGTCTGCCTCTCTCTCCTTTCTCTGTCTCCATATTAACACTCTGTATCCCAGCACAGGCCTCTCTGGCAGATTAAAGCTCTGTAAAAAGAGGGAAAGAAAGACAGAACCATTCTCTCTCAGCAGTCAGAACCTGTTGTTCTCAGAGACGCAGTCTGCCGGGTGTCCATCTATTAATTGACTCTGGTGAACTTTTAGTCAAAATACTTCTCATAGGACCAATCCTTTATCTATAAAATGTCCCTAAGCCTACCAGAGATATTCTTATTGTGTTATGTCGTCTGACTGTGGCTATACTTCAGCTGAATGTAAAGGTTGGGTCTCTGGCTGGGTTGAAGGATATGAGTATCTAAGTGTACATTTCCATGATTCCAGAGAAGAACCCACAATCCCTTTCACTCTGACCCTCCGTAGGGGTTCAAACTAAAACAGGGAACAGTGTACCATTTGAGGCATAGACAGAATAGTGTGTTGAAAATTGTGAATAATGACTGTTTTGGTTTGTTGTGTGATTTTGTCTCTGTCAGCGTCTCAGAAGTCCTTTCTGGAGTCTGAGACAGTTGCCTATTGTAACACTTTAAAAATTCAACAGGTGGCGAATTCGCTCCACCATGGTTTTTCATATTGGAAAATGGCACCCAAGTCAACATCCAAAAGCAAAATTTTGAAAAAATGATTTTTTGTCAAAAACTTATCACCCCTTAAAAAAGTGCTTTCTGGACCGTTTTTCGAAATTCTTTCGATTTTTTTGTCAATTACACATGTGTAAGAACTGTATGAATATACTTTTGTCCAATTTTATCATCATATTTTTTTTTTTTTTTTTACATGGGCATAAGTAATATGTTTTGTCCACTTTCAATATGATTTCATAGGAGTCAAAAGTCAAAAGTCAAAAATGTCAAAATTTTGTAAAAACTTCACACACCCTTAAAAAGTGCTTTCTGGACCGTTTTTCGAAATTCTTTCGATTTTTTTGTCAATTACACATGTGTAAGAACTGTATGAATATACTTTTGTCCAATTTTATCATCATATTTTTTTTTTTTTTTTTTTACATGGGCATAAGTAATATGTTTTGTCCACTTTCAATATGATTTCATAGGAAGTCAAAAGTCAAAAGTCAAAAATGTCAAAATTTTGTAAAAACTTCACACACCCTTAAAAAGTGCTTTCTGGACCGTTTTTGTAATTTTGTGTCAATTACACACGTATAAGAACTGTATCAACATACTTTAGTTGTATTCTACCATATGAAATTTGACATTCTCAAAATGCAAAATTGACTGGCCTGATGAACACAGGATGGCCGAGCAGTGATAGTTGTTCCTTTCCATCACTCGTTGTGTTGATTTCATCATGTCCATTTGGTGATGTCTTTTCACATACAATCATATTGCAAGTGCACGTGCATTTGCAATATGGTTCAATGGGCATTTACCATATGAAATTTGACATGCTCAAAATCCTGCAGAAATGCAAAATTGACTGGCCAGATGAACTCGGGATGGCCTGGCAGTGATAGTTGCTCCTTTCCATCGCTCGTTGTGTTGACTTCATCCTGTCCATTTTGTGATGTCTTTTCACATACAATCATATTGCAAGTGCACGTGCATTTGCAATATGGTTCAATGGGCATTTACCATATGAAATTTGACAT
>NC_056431.1:77826258-77863758 GCF_018296145.1 Oncorhynchus tshawytscha
CGTTCTCTGGTTCTCTCGTCCTCGTTCTCTGGTTCTCTCTCAGTCGTTCTCTGGTTCTCTCTCGCGACTCTTGTTCCTCCTCGTCGTTCTCCTGGTTTCTCTCTCGTCGTTCTCTCGTTCTCTCGTTCTCGTTCGCTCTCTCTCCTGTTCTCTCTCCCATTCTCTCTCCCGTTCTCTCTCCAGTTCTCTCTCCCTGTTCTCTCGTTCTCTCTCCCGTTCTCTCTCCTGTTCTCTCTACATTCTCTCTCCTGTTCTCTCTCCTGTTCTCTCTCCCGTTCTCTCTCTGTTCTCTCTCCTGTTCTCTCTCCCTGTTCTCTCTCTCGTTCTCTCTCTCCGTTCTCTCTGTGTTCTCTCTCCTGTTCTCTCATTCTCTCTCCTGTTCTCTCTCCTGTTCTCTCTCCCGTTCTCTCTCCTGTTCTCTCTCCTGTTCTCTCCTCCACGTTCTCTCTCCTGTTCTCTCATTCTCTCTCCTGTTCTCTCTCCTGTTCTCTCTCCCGTTCTCTCTCCCTGTTCTCTCTCCCGTTCTCTCTCTCCTGTTCTCTCTCTCGTTCTCTCTCCCTGTTCTCTCTCTCATTCTCTCTCTCGTTTCTCTCTCTCGTTCTCTCTCCTGTTCTCTCTCCTGTTCTCTCTCCTGTTCTCTCATCCGTCTCTCTCCCTGTTCTCTCTCTCGTTCTCTCTCGTTCTCTCTCCACTCTCTCTCCTGTTCTCTCATTCTCTCTCTCACTTTCTCTCTCGTTCTCTCTCCCGTTCTCTCTCCCTGTTCTCTCATTCTCTCTCCTGTTCTCTCTCCTGTTCTCTCTCCTGTTCTCTCTCCTGTTCTCTCTCTCCTGTTCTCTCTCCCGTTCTCTCTCCCATTCTCTCTCCTGTTCTCTCTCCCGTTCTCTCTCCCGTTCTCTCTCCCGTTCTCTCTCCTGTTCTCTCTCCCGTTCTCTCTCCTGTTCTCTCTCCCGTTCTCTCTCCCGTTCTCTCTCCGCATTTCTCTCTCCTGTTCTCTCTCCTCTGTTCTCTCTCCTGTTCTCTCTCCTGTTTCTCTCTTCCCGATTCTCTCGTTCTCTCTCCTGTTCTCTCTCCCGTTCTCTCTCCCGTTCTCTCTCCCGTTCTCTCTCCCGTTCTCTCTCCGTTCTCTCCCTGTTCTCTCCTGTTCTCTTCTCTCTCTCGTTCTCTCCCTGTTCTCTCTCCCGTTCTCTCTCCATGTCTCTCTCTCCTGTTCTCTCTCCTGTTCTCTTCTCTCTCTCCCGTTCTCTCTCTCTCGTTCTCTCATTCTCTCTCTCTCGTTCTCTCTCTCGTTCTCTCGTTCTCGTTCTCTGGTTCTCTCTCTCGTTCTCTGGTTCTCTCTCTCGTTCTCTGGTTCTCTCTCTCGTTCTCTCTCTCTCTCTCGTTCTCTCTCTCGTTCTCTCGTTCTCTCTCTATTCTCTCTCGTTCTCTGGTTCTCTCTCGTTCTCTCCTGTTCTCTGGTTCTCTCTCTCGTTCTCTGGTTCTCTCTCGTGTTTCGTTTCTCTCCCCTGTTCTCTCTCTGTTCTATTCTCTCCTGTTCTCTCTCCTGTTCTCTCTCCTGTTCTCTCTCCGTTCTCTCTCCTGTTCTCTCCTGTTCTCTCTCCTGTTCTCTCTCCCGTTCTCTCCCTGTTCTCTCCCTGTTCTCTCTCCTGTTCTCTCCCGTTCTCTCTCCTGTTCTCTCTCCTGTTTCTCTCCCTGTTGTTCCTCTCCCGTTCTCTCTCCTGTTTCTCTCTCCTGTTCTCTCTCCCGTTCTCTCTCCTGTTCTCTCTCCCGTTCTCTCTCCCGTTCTCTCTCCTGTTCTCTCTCCCGTTCTCTCTCCTGTTCTCTCTCCTGTTCTCTCGATTTTCTCTCTCCCGTTCTCTCTCCCATTCTCTCCTGTTCTCTCTCCTGTTCTCTCTCCTGTTCTCTCTCCTGTTCTCTCTCTCTCGTTCTCTCTCCGTTCTCTCTCCCATTCTCTCTCCTGTTCTCTCTCCTGTTCTCTCTCTCCTGTTCTCTCGTTCTCTCTCCTGTTCTCTCTCCTGTCTCTCTCATTCTCTCTCCGTTCTCTCTCCCGTTCTCTCTCCCTGTTCTCTCTCCGTTCTCTCTCTCTGTTCTCTCTCCTGTTCTCTCTCTCTCTCCGTTCTCTCTCTGTTCTCCGTTCTCTCTCCTGTTCTCTCTCGTTCTCTCATTCTCTCTCCCGTTCTCTCTCCGTTCTCTCTCCCGTTCTCTCTCCGTTCTCTCTCCTGTTCTCTCTCCTGTTCTCTCCCGTTCTCTCTCCGTTCTCTCTCCTGTTCTCTCTCTTGTTCTCTCTCCCTGTTCTCTCTCGTTCTCTCTCCTGTTCTCTCTCTCTCTCTCTCTCTCGTTCTCTCTCGTTCTCTCTCTCCGTTCTCTCTCCTGTTCTCTCTCCCGTTCTCTCTCCTGTTCTCTCATTCTCTCTCTGTTCATTCGTTCTCTCTCCCGTTCTCTCTCCCGTTCTCTCCTGTTCATTCTCTCTCCTGTTCTCTCTCCTGTTCTCTCTCCTGTTCTCTCTCCTGTTCTCTCTCTCATTCCCTCTCTCTTGTTCTCTCCTGTTCTCTCTCCCGTTCTCTCTCCTGTTCTCTCTCCTGTTCTCTCTCCTGTTCTCTCTCTCGTTTCTCTCCCATTCTCTCTCTGTTCTCTCTCCCGTTCTCTCTCCTGTTCTCTCATTCTCTCTCCTGTTCTCTCTCCTGTTCTCTCTCTGTTCTCTCTCCTGTTCTCTCTCTCCGTTCTCTCTCCCGTTCTCTCTCCTGTTCTCTCTCCCGTTCTCTCTCCTGTTCTCTCTCCTGTTCTCTCTCCTGTTCTCTCTCCTGTTCTCTCTCCCGTTCTCTCTCCTGTTCTCTCTCCTGTTCTCTCTCCTGTTCTCTCTCCTGTTCTCTCTCCTGTTCTCTCTCCCGTTCTCTCTCCGTTTCTCTCTCCCATTCTCTCTCTGTTCTCTCATTCTCGTTCTCCTGTTCTCTCTCCTGTTCTCTCTCCTGTTCTCTCTCCGTTCTCTCTCCCGTTCTCTCTCCTGTTCTCTCTCCGTTCTCTCTCCTGTTCTCTCTCCTGTTCCTGTTCTCTCTCCCGTTCTCTCTCGTTCTCTCTCCTGTTTCTCTCCTGTTCTCTCTCCTGTTCTCTCTCGTTCTCTCTCCCGTTCTCTCTCCTGTTCTCTCATTCTCCTCCTGTTCTCTCTCCTGTTCTCTCTCCTGTTCTCTCTCCCGTTCTCTCTCCTGTTCTCTCTCCCGTTCTCTCTCCTGTTCTCTCTCTCATTCCGTTCTCTCTCGTTCTCTCTCCCGTTCTCTCTGTTCTCTCCTTCTCTCTCATTCTCTCTCGTTCTTCTCCCGTTCTCTCCAATTCTCTCTCCTGTTCTCTCTCCTGTTCTCTCTCCTGTTCTCTCTCCTGTTCTCTCTCCTGTTCTCTCTCCTCCTTTCTCTCTCCCGTTCTCTCTCCCGTTCTCTCTCCCGTTCTCTCTCCTGTTCTCTCTCCCGTTCTCTCTCCTGTTCTCTCTCCCGTTCTCTCTCCGTTCTCTCTCCCTGTTCTCTCTCCTGTTCTCTCTCCTGTTCTCTCTCCTGTTCTCTCTCTGTTCTCTCTCCCGTTCTCTCTCTCTCTCTCTCCTGTTCTCTCATTCTCTCTCCTGTTCTCTCTCCCTCGTTCTCTCTCCCGTTCTCATTCTTTCTCTCATTCTCTCTCTGTTCTCTCTCCTGTTCTCTCTCCTGTTCTCTCTCGTTCTCTCTCCTGTTCTCTCTCCTGTTCTCTTCTGTTCTCTCTCCTGTTCTCTCTCCTGTTCTCTCATTCTCTCTCTGTTCTCTCTCCCGTTCTCTCTCCTGTTCTTCTCTCATTCTCTCTCCTGTTCTCTCTCTCTGTTCTCTCTCCTGTTCTCTCTCCTGTTCTCTCTCCTGTTTTTCTCTCTCCTGTTCTCTCTCCTGTTCTCTCTCTCCGTTCTCTCTCCTGTTCTCTCTCCTGTTCTCTCTCTCATTCTCTCTCCTGTTCTCTCTCCTGTTCTCTCTCCTGTTCTCTCTCCTGTTCTCTCTCCTGTTCTCTCTCTCCCGTTCTCTCTCCATTCTCTCTCCTGTTCTCTCTCTCTCCGTTCTCTCTCCCGTTCTCTCTCCTGTTCTCTCTCCTGTTCTCTCTCCTGTTCTCTCTCCGTTCTCTCTCCTGTTCTCTCTCCTGTTCTCTCTCCCATTCTCTCTCCTGTTCTCTCTCTCTTCTCATTCTCTCTCCTGTTCTCTCTCCCGTTCTCTCTCCTGTTCTCTCTCCTGTTCTCTCTCCTGTTCTCTCCCGTTCTCTCTCCCGTTCTCTCTCCTGTTCTCTCTCCTGTTCTCTCTCTGTTTCTCTCTCCGTCTCTCTCCTGTTCTCTCTCCTGTTCTCTCTCCTGTTCTCTCTCCATTCTCTCTCTCCTGTTCTCTCTCTGTTCTCTCTCCCGTTCTCTCTCCCGTTCTTCTCGTTCTCTCTGTTCTCTCTCTGTTCTCTCTCCTGTTTTCTCTCCTGTTCTCTCTCTGTTCTCTCTCAATTCTCTCTCCTGTTCTCTCTCCTGTCTCTCTCTCTCCGTTCTCTCTCCTGTTCTCTCTCCCGTTCTCTCTCCTGTCTCTCTCCTGTTCTCTCTCTCGTTTTCTCTCTCTCTGTTCTCTCTCCGTTCTCTCTCCGTTCTCTCTCTGTTCTCTCTCCTGTTCTCTCTCCTGTTCTCTCTCCTGTTCTCTCTCCCGTTCTCTCTCTGTTCTCTCTCCCGTTCTCTCTCCCGTTCTCTCTCGTTCTCTCTCCTGTTCTCTCTCCCGTTCTCTCGTTCTCTCTCCTGTTCTCTCTCCCGTTCTCTCTCTGTTCTCTCCTGTTCTCTCTCTGTTCTCTCTCCTGTTCTCTCTCTCGTTCTCTCTCCCGTTCTCTCTCCCGTTCTCTCTCCTGTTCTCTCATTCTCTCTCTGTTCTCTCTCTCTCTCTTTCTCTCTCCCGTTCTCTCTCCTGTCTCTCTCTCCTGTTCTCTGTCCCTCTCTCTCCTGTTCTCTCTCCCGTTCTCTCTCCTGTTCTCTCTCGTTCTCTCTCCTGTTCTCTCTCCGTTCTCTCTCCTGTTCTCTCTCATTCTCTCTCTCTTCTCTCTCTCGTTCTCTCTCTGTTCTCTCTCCTGTTCTCTCTCCTGTTCTCTCTCCTGTTCTCTCATTCTTCTCTCTCATTCTCTCTCGTTCTCTCTCCCTGTTCTCTCTCCCGTTCTCTCTCCTGTTCTCTCATTCTCTCTCCTGTTCATTCTGTTCTCTCTCCTGTTCTCTCTCTGTTCTCTCTCCTGTTCTCTCTCTGTTCTCTCTCCTGTTCTCTCTCCTGTTCTCTCTCCTGTTCTCTCTCTGTTCTCTCTCCTGTTCTCTCTCCGTTCTCTCTCTGTTCTCTCTCTGTTCTCTCTCCTGTTCTCTCTCCCGTTCTCTCTCTGTTCTCTCTCCTGTTCTCTCTCCCGTTTCTCTCTCCTGTTCTCTCTCCCTGTTCTCTCTCCTGTTCTCTCTCCCGTTCTCTCTCCTGTTCTCTCTCCTGTTTCTCTCTCTCGTTCTCTCTCCCTGTTCTCTTTCTCTCTCCTGTTCTCTCATTCCGTTCTCTCTCCTGTTCTCTCTCCCGTTCTCTCTCCTGTTCTCTCTCCTGTTCTCTCTCCTGTTCTCTCTCCCGTTCTCTCTCGTTCTCTCTCTGTTCTCATTCTCTCTCCTGTTCTCTCTCCTGTTCTCTCTCCTGTTCTCTCTCCTGTTCTCTCTCCTGTTCTCTCTCCTGTTCTCTCTCCCGTTCTCTCTCCTGTTCTCTCTCCCTGTTCTCTCTCCTGTTTCTCTCCCTGTTCTCTCTCTGTTCTCTCTCCTGTTCTCTCTCCTGTTCTCTCTCCTGTTCTCTCTCCTGTTCTCTCTCCTGTTCTCTCTCCTGTTCTCTCTCCCGTTCTCTCTCCTGTTCTCTCTCCTGTTCTCTCCGTTCTCTCTCCTGTTCTCTCTCCTGTTCTCTCTCCTGTTCTCTCTCCGTTCTCTCTCCGTTCTCTCTCCTGTTCTCTCTCCTGTTCTCTCTCCTGTTCTCTCTCCTGTTCTCTCTCCTGTTCTCTCTCCCGTTCTCTCTCCCGTTCTCTCTCCTGTTCTCTCTCCTGTTCTCTCTCCTGTTCTCTCTCTGTTCTCTCTCTCTCTCCGTTCTCTCTCCTGTTCTCTCTCCCTGTTCTCTCTCCCGTTCTCTCTCCTGTTCTCTCTCGTTCTTCTCGTTTCTCTCTCCTGTTCTCTCTTTCTCTCCGTTCTCTCTCCCGTTCTCTCTCCCATTCTCTCTCCTGTTCTCTCTCCTGTTCTCTCTCCTGTTCTCTCTCCCGTTCTCTCTCCTGTTCTCTCTCCTGTTCTCTCATTCTCTCTCCTGTTTCTCTCTCGTTCTCTCTCCTGTTCTCTCTCTCCCATATTCTCTCTCTGTTCTCTCTCCTGTTCTCTCTCCTGTTCTCTCTCCTGTTCTCTCTCCCGTTCTCTCTCCATTCTCTCTCCTGTTCTCTCTCCTGTTCTTCTCTGTTCTCTCGTTCTCTCTCCCGTTCTCTCTCCTGTTCTCTCTCCTGTTCTCTCCTGTTCTCTCTCATTTCTCTCTCCTGTTCTCTCTCGTTCTCTCTCCCGTTCTCTCTCCTGTTCTCTCTCCCGTTCTCTCTCCTGTTCTCTCTCCTGTTCTCTCTCTCTCTCTCTGTTCTCTCTCGTTCTCTCTCCTGTTCTCTCTCCTGTTCTCTCGTTCTCTCTCCCGTTCTCTCTCCGTTCTCTCTCCTGTTCTCTCTCTGTTCTCTCTTCTCTCTCTCCCTGTTCTCTCTCGTTCTCTCTCCGTTCTCTCTCTCTGTTCTCTCTCTGTTCTCTCTCCTGTTCTCTCTCCTGTTCTCTCTCTGTTCTCTCTCTCTCTCTCTCTGTTCTCTCTCCCGTTCTCTCTCCTGTTCTCTCTCCTGTTCTCTCTCCTGTTCTCTCTCTCTCTCTCTGTTCTCTCTCCGTTCTCTCTCCCGTTCTCTCTCCGTTCTCTCTCCTGTTCTCTTTCTCTCTCCGTTCTCTCTCCGTTCTCTCTCCTGTTCTCTCTCCTGTTCTCTCTCCCGTTCTCTCTCTGTTCTCTCTCCTGTTCTCTCTCTGTTCTCTCTCCCGTTCTCTCTCCCGTTCTCTCTCCTGTTCTCTCTCTCTCGTTTCTCTCTCCGTTCTCTCTCCTGTTCTCTCTCCTGTTCTCTCTCCCGTTCTCTCTCCTGTTCTCTCTCCGTTCTCTCTCCTGTTCTCTCTCCTGTTCTCTCTCCTGTTCTCTCTCCGTTCTCTCTCTGTTCTCTCTCCCGTTCTCTCTCTGTTCTCTCTCCGTTCTCTCTCCCGTTCTCTCTCTGTTCTCTCTCATTCTCTCTCCTGTTCTCTCTCTGTTCTCTCTCCTGTTCTCTCTCCTGTTCTCTCTCCCTGTTCTCTCTCCTGTTCTCTCTCCTGTTCTCTCTGTTCTCTCTCCTGTTCTCTCTCCCGTTCTCTCTCCCGTTCTCTCTCCGTTCTCTCTCCTGTTCTCTCTCCTGTTCTCTCTCCTGTTCTCTTCCCGTTCTCTCTCCTGTTCTCTCTCCTGTTTCTCTCTCCTGTTCTCTCTCCTGTTCTCTCTCCTGTTCTCTCTCCTGTTCTCTCTCCCGTTCTCTCTCCTGTTCTCTCTCCTGTTCTCTCTCTTGTTCTCTCTCCTGTTCTCTCTCCCGTTCTCTCTCCTGTTCTCTCTCCCGTTCTCTCTCCTGTTCTCTCTCTGTTCTCTGTTCTCTCTCCGTTCTCTCTCCCGTTCTCTCTCCTGTTCTCTCTCCTGTTCTCTCTCCCTGTTCTCTCTCCCTGTTCTCTCTCCTGTTCTCTCTCCTGTTCTCTCTCCTGTTCTCTCTGTTCTCTCTCCTGTTCTCTCTCCTGTTTCTCTCTCTCTCTCCTGTTCTCTCATTCTCTCTTCGTTCTCTCTCCGTTCTCTCTCCCGTTCTCTCTCTGTTCTCTCCTGTTCTCTCTCCCGTTCTCTCTCCTGTTCTCTCTCCCGTTCTCTCTCCTGTTCTCTCTCCTGTTCTCTCTCGTTCTCTCTCCTGTTCTCTCTCCCTCTCTCTCTCTCTCTGTTCTCTCTCTGTTCTCTCTCCCGTTCTCTCTCCTGTTCTCTCATTCTCTCTCTCTCTCTCTCGTTCTCTCTCCTGTTCTCTCTCCATGTTCTCTCTCCTGTTCTCTCTCCTGTTCTTCTCTCTCTCTCGTTCTCTCTCCTGTCTCTCTCCTGTTCTCTCTCCTGTTCTCTCTCCTGTTCTCTCTCCTGTTCTCTCTCTGTTCTCTCTCCCTGTTCTCTCTCTCGTTCTCTCTCCGTTCTCTCTCCTGTTCTCTCATTCTCTCTCCTGTTCTCTCTCCCGTTCTCTCTCCTGTTCTCTCTCCCTGTTCTCTCTCCCGTTCTCTCTCATTCTCTCTCCGTTCTCTCTCCCGTTCTCTCTCCTGTTCTCTCTCATTCTCTCTCCTGTTCTCTCTCCCGTTCTCTCTCCTGTTCTCTCTCGTTCTCTCCGTTCTCTCTCCTGTTCTGTTCTCTCTCCTGTTCTCTCTCCCGTTCTCTCTCCCGTTCTCTCTCCTGTTCTCTCTCTCATTCTCTCTCCTGTTCTCTCTCTCATTCTCTCTCTCCCTGTTCTCTCTCCCGTTCTCTCTCCTGTTCTCTCTCGTTCTCTCTCGTTCTCTCTGTTCTCTCTCTCATTCTCTCTCTCGTTCTCTCTCCCGTTCTCTCTCCCGTTCTCTCTCCTGTTCTCTCATTCTCTCTCTCATTCTCTCTCTCGTTCTCTCTCCCGTTCTCTCTCCTGTTCTCTCATTCTCTCTCCTGTTCTCTCTCCTGTTCTCTCTCCTGTTCTCTCTCTGTTCTCTCTCCGTTCTCTCTCCCGTTCTCTCTCCTGTTCTCTCTCCTGTTCTCTCTCCTGTTCTCTCTCCGTTCTCTCTCCTGTTCTCTCTCTGTTCTCTCTCCTGTTCTCTCTCCCGTTCTCTCTCCGTTCTCTCTCCTGTTCTCTCTCCTGTTCTCTCTCCTGTTCTCTCTCCTGTTCTCTCTCCTGTTCTCTCTCCTGTTCTCTCTCCCGTTCTCTCTCCGTTCTCTCTCCCTGTTCTCTTCTGTTCTCTCTCCGTTCTCTCTCCGTTCTCTCTCCTGTTCTCTCTCCTGTTCTCTCTCCCATTCTCTCTCCGTTCTCTCTCCCGTTCTCTCTCCTGTTCTCTCTCCTGTTCTCTCTCCTGTTCTCTTTCCCGTTCTCTCTCCTGTTCTCTCTCCTGTTCTCTCTCCTGTTCTCTCATTCTGTTCTCTCTCCTGTTCTCTCTCCGTTCTCTCTCCGTTCTCTTCCCGTTCTCTCTCCTGTTCTCTCTCCTGTTCTCTCTCCTGTTCTCTCCTGTTCTCTCCTGTTCTCTCTCCTGTTCTCTCTCCTGTTCTCTCTCCTGTTCTCTCTCCTGTTCTCTCTCCTGTTCTCTCTCCCGTTCTCTCTCCTGTTCTCTCTCCCGTTCTCTCTCCTGTTCTCTCTCCTGTTCTCTCTCCTGTTCGTTCTCTCTCCCGTTCTCTCTCCTGTTCTCTCTCCTGTTCTCTCTCCTGTTCTCTCTCCCGTTCTCTCTCCTGTTTCTCTCTCTCCGTTCTCTCTCCTGTTCTCTCATTCTCTCTCGTTCTCTCTGCTGTTCTCTCTCCTGTTCTCTCTCCTGTTCTCTTTCCCGTTCTCTCTCCTGTTCTCTCTCCTGTTCTCTCTCCTGTTCTCTCTCCTGTTCTCTCTCCTGTTCTCTCTCCTGTTCTCTCTCCTGTTCTTCTCTCGTTCTCTCTCCTGTTCTCTCTCCCGTTCTCTCTCCTGTTCTCTCTCCTGTTCTCTCTCCTGTTCTCTCTCCTGTTCTCTCTCCTGTTCTCTCTCCCGTTCTCTCTCCCGTTCTCTCTCCCGTTCTCTCTGTTCTCTCTCCTGTTCTCTCTCCTGTTCTCTCTCCCTGTTTTCTCTCCCGTTCTCTCTCCCGTTCTCTCTCTGTTCTCTCTCGTTCTCTCTCCTTTTTCTCTCTCCTGTTCTCTCTCCTGTTCTCTCTCCTGTTCTCTCTCCTGTTCTCTCTCCTGTTCTCTCTCCTGTTCTCTCTCCTGTTCTCTCTCCCGTTCTCTCTCCTGTTCTCTCTCCGTTCTCTCTCCGTTCTCTCTCCTGTTCTCTCTCCCGTTCTCTCTCCCGTTCTCTCTCCCGTTCTCTCTCTGTTCTCTCTCCTGTTCTCTCTCCTGTTCTCTCTCCCGTTCTCTCTTCTCTCTCCTGTTCTCTCTCCTGTTCTCTCTCCCGTTCTCTCTCCTGTTCTCTCTCCTGTTCTCTCTCCTGTTCTCTCTCCTGTTCTCTCTCTGTTCTCTCCCTGTTCTCTCTCCTGTTCTCTCTCCTGTTCTCTCTCCTGTTCTCTCTCCGTTCTCTCTCCTGTTCTCTCTCCTGTTCTCTCTCCGTTCTCTCTCCCGTTCTCTCTCCTGTTCTCTCTCCCGTTCTCTCGTTCTCTCATTCTCTCTCTCGTTCTCTCTCGTTCTCTCATTCTCTCTCTCGTTCTCTCATTCTCTCTCGTTCTCTCTCTCGTTCTCTCATTCTCTCTCTCGTTCTCTCTCTCGTTCTCTCTCCTGTTCTCTCATTCTCTCTCTCGTTCTCTCTCCTGTTCTCTCTCCTGTTCTCTCATTCTCTCTCTCGTTGTCTCTCGTTCTCTCTCGTTCTCTCATTCTCTCTCTCGTTCTCTCTCGTTCTCTCATTCTCTCTCTCGTTCTCTCATTCTCTCTCCCGTTCTCTCTCTCGTTCTCTCTCCCGTTCTCTCATTCTCTCTCCCGTTCTCTCTCCCGTTCTCTCTCCCGTTCTCTCTCCTGTTCTCTCTCCCGTTCTCTCTCTCGTTCTCTCATTCTCTCTCTCGTTCTCTCTCCCGTTCTCTCTCTCGTTCTCTCATTCTCTCTCCCGTTCTCTCTCCTGTTCTCTCATTCTCTCTCTCATTCTCTCATTCTCTCATTCTCTCTCCCGTTCTCTCATTCTCTCATTCTCTCTCTCTTTCTCTCTCCCATTCTCTCTCCCGTTCTCTCATTCTCTCTCTCGTTCTCTCTCGCTCTCTCTCGTTCTCTCTCGTTCTCCCACGCTCCCGATCTGTCTGTCTTTATCTCTCGCTCTGTCTGTCTCACTCCTTTCTGTCTGTCTTCATCTCCCTGTCTTTCTCTCTCTCTCGTTCTCTCTCACGCTCTCAATCTGTCTGTCTTTCTCTCTCTGTCTCTCGCTCTCTCTATCGTTCTCTCTCTCACGCTCTCAATCTGTCTGTCTTTATCTCTCTATCTATCTCTCTCTGTCTTTGTCTGCCTCTCTCTCCTTTCTCTGTCTCCATATTAACACTCTGTATCCCAGCACAGGCCTCTCTGGCAGATTAAAGCTCTGTAAAAGAGGGAAAGAAAGACAGAACCATTCTCTCTCAGCAGTCAGAACCTGTTGTTCTCAGAGACGCAGTCTGCCGGGTGTCCATCTATTAATTGACTCTGGTGAACTTTTAGTCCAAAATACTTCTCATAGGACCAATCCTTTATCTATAAAATGTCCCTAAGCCTACCAGAGATATTCTTATTGTGTTATGTCGTCTGACTGTGGCTATACTTCAGCTGAATGTAAAGGTTGGGTCTCTGGCTGGGTTGAAGGATATGAGTATCTAAGTGTACATTTCCATGATTCCAGAGAAGAACCCACAATCCCTTTCACTCTGACCCTCCGTAGGGGTTCAAACTAAAACAGGGAACAGTGTACCATTTGAGGCATAGACAGAATAGTGTGTTGAAAATTGTGAATAATGACTGTTTTGGTTTGTTGTGTGATTTTGTCTCTGTCAGCGTCTCAGAAGTCCTTTCTGGAGTCTGAGACAGGGTTGAAGATACTGCAGACTGGTGTGGGAGAGGTACAGTATAACTTCCTTCTGCCCTTCCTCATGTCATCAACCCTCTCTAGAGGGGGAACACTTAGACAAGGGTGACGCTCTCTGCCTTAATGTCCTCTCTGCCTTAATGTCCTCTCTCTCTCTCTCTCTCTCTCCATCTCTCTCTCTCTCTCTCTCTCTCTCTCTCTCTCAGGACAACCTTGCTAAATGTCTATGTATTCCCCACTCCTCTCTCTTCCCTAACTCCTCTCTTTCCTCTCTCTTCCCCACTCCTCTCTCTCTTCCCCACTCCTCTCTCTCTTCCCCACTCATCTCTCTCCTCTCTCTTCCCCCTCTCCTCTCTCTCTCTTCCCCCCTCTCTCCTCTCTCTCCTCTCCCTTCCCCCTCTCCTCTCTCTCTCTTCCCCCTCTCTCCTCTCTCTTCCCTCACTCCTCTCTTTCCTCTCTCTTCCCCACTCCTCTCTCTCCTCTCTCTTCCCCCTCTCCTCTCTTTCCTGTCTCTTCCCCCTCTCCTCTCTCTTCCCCACTCCTCTCTCTTCCCCCTCTCCTCTCTTTCCTCTCTCTTCCACCACTCCTCTCTCTTCCCCCTCTCCTCTCTTTCCTATCTGTTCCCCCTCTCCTCTCTTTCCTCTCTCTTCCCCCTCTCCTCTCTCTTCCCCCACTCCTCTCTCTCCTCTCTCTTCCCCACCCCCTCCTCTCTCTCTCTTCTCTCTTCCCTCTCTCTTCCCCCTCTCTCCTCTCTCTTCCCCACTCCTCTCTCTCCTCTCTCTTCCCTAACTCCTCTCTTTCCTATCTCTTCCCCCTCTCCTCTCTTTCCTCTCTCTTCCCCCTCTCCTCTCTCTTCCCTCACTCCTCTCTCTCCTCTCTCTTTCCCCCACTCTCTCTCTCCTCTCTCTTCCCCACTCCTCTCTCTCCTCTCTCTTCCCCCACTCCCCTCTCGCCTCTCTCTTCCCCCACTCCCCTCTCTCCTCTATCTTCCCCCACTCCTCTCTCTCCTCTCTCTTCCCCCTCTCCTCTCTCTCTTCCCCACTCCTCTCTCTCTTCCCTCACTCCTCTCTCCTCTCTCTTCTCCCTCTTCTCTCTCTCTTCCCCACTCCTCCCTCTCCCCTCACTTCCTCCTCCTCTCCTCTCTCTTCCCCCTCCTCTCTCTCCTCTCTCTTCCCTCACTCCTCTCCTCTCTCTTCCCCCACTCCTCTCTCTCCTCTCTCTTCCCTAACTCCTCTCTTCCCTAACTCCTCTCTCTCTTCCGCACTCCTCTCTCTCCTCTCTCTTCCCCCACTCCTCTCTCTCCTCTCTCTTCCCCCTCTCCTCTCTCTCCTCTCACTTCCCCCCCCTCCTCTCTCTCCTCTCTCTTCCCCCACTCCTCTCTCTCCTCTCTCTTCCCCCTCTAAGGTTTACGGTTAGAGTTAGAGTTACGGTAAGGTTTACAGTAAGGGTTACGGTAAGGTTTACGGTTAGAGTTACGTTAAGGTTTACGGTTAGAGATATGGTAAGGTTTACGGTTAGAGTTACAGTTACGGTAAGGTTTACAGTAAGGGTTACGGTAAGGTTTACGGTTAGAGGTACGGTAAGGTTTACGGTTAGAGATATGGTAAGGTTTACGGTTAGAGTTAGAGTTACGGTAAGGTTTACAGTTAGGGTTACGGTAAGGTTTACAGTAAGGTTTACAGTAAGATTTACGGTAAGGTTTACGGTTAGAGTTACGGTAAGGTTTACGGTTAGAGTTACGGTAAGGTTTACGGTTAGAGTTACGGTAAGGTTTACGGTCAGAGTTACGGTAAGGTTTACGGTTAGAGTTACTTTAAGGTTTACGGTTAGAGATATGGTAAGGTTTACGGTTAGAGATACGGTTAGGGTTACGGTAAGGTTTACGGTTAGAGTTACGGTAAGGTTTACGGTTAGAGTTACGTTAAGGTTTACGGTTAGAGATACAGTTAGGGTTACGGTAAGGTTTATGGTTAGATACGGTAAGGTTTACGGTTAGACATACGGTAAGGTTTACGGTTAGAGATACAGTTAGGGTTACGGTAAGGTTTACAGTTAGAGATACGGTAAGGTTTATGGTTAGAGTTACGGTAAGGTTTACGGTTAGAGTTACGGTTAGGGTTACGGTTAGGGTTACAGTTAGAGTTACGGTAAGGTTTACGGTTAGGGTTACGGTAAGGTTTGCAGTAAGGTTTACGGTTACAGTAAGGTTTACAGTAAGGTTTACGGTTAGAGATACGGTAAGGTTTACGGTTAGAGATACAGTTAGGGTTATGGTAAGGTTTATGGTTAGAGATACGGTAAGGTTTACGGTTAGAGTTACGGTAAGGTTTACGGTTAGAGTTACGGTTAGGGTTACAGTTAGAGTTACGGTAAGGTTTACGGTTAGAGTTACGGTTAGGGTTACAGTTAGAGTTACGGTAAGGTTTTTGGTTAGGGTTCAGGTAAGGTTTACAGTAAGGTTTACGGTTACAGTAAGGTTTACAGTAAGGTTTACGGTTAGAGATAGGGTAAGATTTACAGTTAGAGTTACGGTAAGGTTTACGGTTACAGTAAGGTTAGGGGTTAAGGTATCAGACCTCAGGATAAAACCCAGATGTAGACCGTTTGAAATAATAAATGTTTATTTATGAAACAGGGGGCAGGCAAACGACAGGTCAAGGGCAGGCAGAGGTCAGTAATCCAGGGCAAAGTCTGTAAGGTACAGAACGGCAGGCAGGCTCAGGGTCAGGTAGGCAGAATGCTCAACAACCGGGAGAACTAGAACAGGAACTAACAAGAAACAGGAGTACAGTAAAACAAAAACAAAAACGCTGGTAGACTTAACGAGACAAGACGAACTGGCAACAGACAAACAGAGAACACGGGTATAAATGCACAGGGGAAAATGGGGAAGACGGGCGACACCTGGAGGGGGGTGGAGACAAGCACAAAGACAAGTGTCAGGGTGTGACATAAGGTAAGAGTAGGGGTAGGGATGTCCTAAGGACCCTGGATAGCACTGGCATTGAGTCATTTGTTCTCGTGTTTTTTTCCCTTCACATACAGTGCATTCGGAAAGTATTCAGACCCCTTGACTTTTTCCACATTTTGTTACGTTACAGCCTCATTCTAAAATGGGTTAAATATATGTTTTTCCCTCATCAATCTACACACAATACCCCATAATGACATCACAATACCCCACAATGACATCACAATACCCCCTAATGACATCACAATACCCCCTAATGACATCACAATACCCCCTAATGACATCACAATACCCCCTAATGACATCACAATACCCCATAATGACAAAGCAAAAACTGTTTTTTAGAAATGTTTGCACAAATAAAAAACTGATATCGTATTTACATAAATATTCAGACTTTTCATTGATCACCTTTGAGATGTTTCTACAACTTGATTCTACCTGTGGTAAATTCAATTGATAGTTGGATGCGCTGGTCACACTAACCTATAACGAGCCTTTGGTTGATCAATGGGCAACGCCCAGGCGCCTATCAAGAGGCCATGGCAAACCCCAGCTCTTTTCCTAACCTTAACCTAATTCTCCTAACCTGCAATGACATTTTAAGAAAAATAAGTGTTAAGAAAAAAATAGAAAATAAAAGTAACAAATAAATGAAAAAAGCAGCAGTAAAATAACAATACAGGGTGTTACGGTACAGAGTCAATGTGGAGGCTATATACAGGGTATTACGGTACAGAGTCAATGTGGAGGCTATATACAGGGTGTTATGATACAGAGTCAATGTGAAGGCTATATACAGGGTGTTACGGTACAGAGTCAATGTGGAGGCTATATACAGGGTATTGCGGTACAGAGTCAATGTGGAGGCTATATACAGGGGGTACCGGTACAGAGTCAATGTGGAGGCTATATACAGGGTATTACGGTACAGAGTCAATGTGGAGGCTATATACAGGGTGTTACGGTACAGAGTCAATGTGGAGGCTATATACAGGGGGTACCGGTACAGAGTCAATGTGGAGGCTATATACAGGGTATTACGGTACAGAGTCAATGTGGAGGCTATATACAGGGTGTTACGGTACAGAGTCAATGTGGAGGCTATATACAGGGTATTACGGTACAGAGTCAATGTGGAGGCTATATACAGGGTGTTACGGTACAGAGTCAATGTGGAGGCTATATACAGGGTGTACCGGTACAGAGTCAATGTGGAGGCTATATACAGGGGGTACCGGTACAGAGTCAATGTGGAGGCTATATACAGGGGGTACCGGTACAGAGTCAATGTGGAGGCTATATCCAGGGTATTACGGTACAGAGTCAATGTGGAGGCTATATACAGGGTGTTACAGTACAGAGTCAATGTGGAGGCTATATACAGGGTATTACGGTACAGAGTCAATGTGGAGGCTATATACAGGGTATTACGGTACAGAGTCAATGTGGAGGCTATATACAGGGTGTACCGGTACAGAGTCAATGTGGAGGCTATATACAGGGGGTACCGGTACAGAGTCAATGTGGAGGCTATATACAGGGTGTTACGGTACAGAGTCAATGTGGAGGCTATATACAGGGTGTTACGGTACAGAGTCAATGTGGAGGCTATATACAGGGTGTACCGGTACAGAGTCAATGTGGAGGCTATATACAGGGGTACCGGTACAGAGTCAATGTGGAGGCTATATACAGGGGTACCGGTACAGAGTCAATGTGGAGGCTATATACAGGGTGTTACGGTACAGAGTCAATGTGGAGGATATATACAGGGGTACCGGTACAGAGTCAATGTGGAGGCTATATACAGGGGGTACCGGTACAGAGTCAATGTGGAGGCTATATACAGGGTGTTACGGTACAGAGTCAATGTGGAGGCTATATACAGGGGGTACCGGTACAGAGTCAATGTGGAGGCTATATACAGGGTGTTACGGTACAGAGTCAATGTGGAGGATATATACAGGGGGTACCGGTACAGAGTCAATGTGGAGGCTATATACAGGGGGTACCGGTACAGAGTCAATGTGGAGGCTATATACAGGGTGTTACGGTACAGAGTCAATGTGGAGGCTATATACAGGGGGTACCGGTACAGAGTCAATGTGGAGGCTATATACAGGGTGTTACGGTAGAGAGTCAATGTGGAGGCTATATACAGGGGGTACCAGTACAGAGTCAATGTGGAGGCTATATACAGGGTATTACGGTACAGAGTCAATGTGGAGGCTATATACAGGGTGTTACGGTACAGAGTCAATGTGGAGGCTATATACAGGGGGTACCGGTACAGAGTCAATGTGGAGGCTATATACAGGGTGTACCGGTACAGAGTCAATGTGGAGGCTATATACAGGGTATTACGGTACAGAGTCAATGTGGAGGCTATATACAGGGTGTTACGGTACAGAGTCAATGTGGAGGCTATATACAGGGTGTTACGGTACAGAGTCAATGTGGAGGCTATATACAGGGGGTACCAGTACAGAGTCAATGTGGATGCTATATACAGGGTGTTACGGTACAGAGTCAATGTGGAGGCTATATACAGGGGGTACCAGTACAGAGTCAATGTGGATGCTATATACAGGGTGTTACGGTACAGAGTCAATGTGGAGGCTATATACATGGGGTACCGGTACAGAGTCAAAGTGGAGACTATATACAGGGTATTACGGTACAGAGTCAATGTGGAGGCTATATACAGGTTGTTACGGTACATAGTCAATGTGGAGGCTATATACAGGGGTACCGGTACAGAGTCAATGTGGAGGCTATATACAGGGTGTTACGGTACAGAGTCAATGTGGAGGCTATATACAGGGGTACCGGTACAGAGTCAATGTGGAGGCTATATACAGGGGTACCAGTACAGAGTCAATGTGGAGGCTATATACAGGGTGTTACGGTACAGAGTCAATGTGGAGGCTATATACAGGGTATTACGGTACAGAGTCAATGTGGAGGCTATATACAGGGGTACCAGTACAGAGTCAATGTGGAGGCAATATACAGGGTGTTACGGTACAGAGTCAATGTGGAGGCTATATACAGGGAGTACCGGTACAGAGTCAAAGTGGAGGCTATATACAGGGTGTTACGGTACAGAGTCAATGTGGAGGCTATATACAGGGGGTACCAGTACAGAGTCAATGTGGATGCTATATACAGGGTGTTACGGTACAGAGTCAATGTGGAGGCTATATACAGGGAGTACCGGTACAGAGTCAATGTGGAGGCTATATACAGGGGGTAGTGATACAGAGTCAATGTGGAGGCTATATACAGGGGGTACCAGTACAGAGTCAATGTGGAGGCTATATACAGGGTGTTACGGTACAGAGTCAATGTGGAGGCTATATACAGGTTGTTACGGTACAGAACCAATGTGGAGGCTATATACAGGGTATTACGGTACAGAGTCTATGTGGAGGCTATATACAGGGTATTACGGTACAGAGTCAATGTGGAGGCTATATACAGGGTGTTACGGTACAGAGTCAATGTGGAGGCTATATACAGGGTGTTACGGTACAGAGTCAATGTGGAGGCTATATACAGGGGTACCAGTACAGAGTCAATGTGGATGCTATATACAGGGTGTTACGGTACAGAGTCAATGTGGAGGCTATATACAGGGGTACCAGTACAGAGTCAATGTGGATGCTATATACAGGGTGTTACGGTACAGAGTCAATGTGGAGGCTATATACAGGGGTACCGGTACAGAGTCAAAGTGGAGACTATATACAGGGTATTACGGTACAGAGTCAATGTGGAGGCTATATACAGGTTGTTACGGTACATAGTCAATGTGGAGGCTATATACAGGGGGTACCGGTACAGAGTCAATGTGGAGGCTATATACAGGGTGTTACGGTACAGAGTCAATGTGGAGGCTATATACAGGGGGTACTGGTACAGGGCACAGGTTATTCGAAGAAATTGAGGTAATATGTACATGTAGGTAGAAAGAGCCCATTCTACATTATCACCTCACTCAAAACCTCCTATTTTGGGGGTGTGTGGCTAAAACCATGATTTGGTCAAACAGTAAAGAGCATTATCTACCGTCATTATTCCTGTAATGAACGTGTCTTGCTGCCAGACACTTGGCAACAAGTGGATCTTCTAGCAAGACAATAACCCCAAGCACACATCAAAATCCACAAAGAAATGGTTAATTGACCACAAAAATCAACATTTTGCAATGGCTATCTCAGTCTCCGGATTTGAACCCCTTTGAAAACCTGTGGTTGGAATTGAAAGAGGACAGTCCATAATTACTGATGAAGAATATCAAGGATCTGGACGGATTCTGTATGGTGGAATGGTCTAAGATCTCTGTCGTAAAATAAAAGGTGAAGAAAATTTGAAGAAAAAAAAAACAGTTCATTTAGTAAATCTAGCCTAAGACATAGACCTCAATGCCTGTACCTTGTGTAAAAATATTAGTTAGCTTGTCCACTTTAACAGGTTTAAGCGTAACCAGATTAACTTGCTTTGAAGATGAAAACTACTTTCAACGCACACTAACTCTGTGTCCCAGTCGCTAGACTAGTGACTTCGGCTGCCATCTAGTGGAAATGAATTGTAACTACACTAGTTAGTTGGCCAGTGTCAAAGTAGACTAATAATATATGCCATTCAGCAGACACCTTTATTCAAAGCAAACTGGGTACATGGTAGTGGAAACAGACCATAGAAACAGGATTACAATGTTGATATCATGGATGGTCAGCCCTTGTATCTATAGCTCTGTCTATTAATCTGAGAGTGGTCAAATTTCTCCAGTCCCATCCCTCTTTTTATGACAGACGGGTTAGATCTACTGTCTCTATTGTTGAGAGAGAGAGTCGAAGCATTCATATGTTGAGAGAGAGAGAGTCGTAACATTCATTTGTTGAGAGAGAGAGTTGAAACATTCATATGTTGAGAGAGAGAGAGAGTTGAAGCATTCATATGTTGAGAGAGAGAGTTGAAACATTCATATGTTGAGAGAGAGAGAGAGAGTCGAAACATTCATATGTTGAGAGAGAGAGAGTCGTAACATTCATTTGTTGAGAGAGAGAGTTGAAACATTCATATGTTGAGAGAGAGAGAGAGTTGAAGCATTCATATGTTGAGAGAGAGAGTTGAAACATTCATATGTTGAGAGAGAGAGAGAGAGTCGAAACATTCATATGTTGAGAGAGAGAGAGTTGAAGCATTCATTTGTTGAGAGAGAGAGAGTCATAACATTCATATGTTGAGAGAGAGAGTCATAACATTCATTTGTTGAGAGAGAGAGAGTTGAAACATTCATTTGTTGAGAGAGAGAGAGTCATAACATTCATATGTTGAGAGAGAGAGTCATAACATTCATTTGTTGAGAGAGAGAGAGTCATAACATTCATATGTTGAGAGAGAGAGAGAGAGTCGAAACATTCATATGTTGAGAGAGAGAGTCGAAACATTCATTTGTTGAGAGAGAGAGTCGAAATAGCAGGACCTTGGACAAGGTAGCACATTCGTTGAAACGAGTCAAAAATAAATCTGTGGAAAAACAATTCTACTCCGATTCCCTTTATGGACGGGGTGTATCTTTTGAATTCACTGTTGAATGGCCTGCTCCTATTCCGTTTTTCGTGAACACCATCCCGCTCCCCCAAAGTGATCGATAGTATATCTTGGCTCACACTTTGATGGTGATTCTGAGCTCTCAGGTTCGTACAGCGAGTTCTGGTCTTCACTGATCTCACTCTCCGTCAGCTCCATCTGTTGTGTAGTTCAAATCAAATGTATTTATAAAGCCCTTCTTACATCAGCTGATATCTCAAAGTGCTATACAGAAACCCAGCCTAAAACCCCAAACAGCAAGCAATGCAGGTGTAGAAGCACGGTGGCTAGGAAAAACTCCCTAGAAAGGCCAAAACCTAGGAAGAAACCTAGAGAGGAACCAGGCTATGTGGGGTGGCCAGTCCTCTTCTGGCTGTGCCGGGTGGAGATTATAACAGAACATGGACAAGATGTTCAAATGTTCATAAATGACCAGCATGGTCGAAGAATAATAAGGCAGAACAGTTGAAACTAGAGCAGCAGCACGGCCAGGTGGACTGGGGACAGCAAGGAGTCATCATGTCAGGTAGTCCTGGGGCATGGTCCTAGGGCTCAGGTCATCCGAGAGAAAGAAAGAGAGAAGGAGAGAATTAGAGAGAGCACACTTAAATTGTGTGGGGTGGCCAGTCCTCTTCTGGCTGTGCCGGGTGGAGATTATAACAGAACATGGCCAAGATGTTCAAATGTTCATAAATGACCAGCAGGGTCAAATAATAATAATCACAGTAGTTGTCGAGGGTGCAACAGGTCAGCACCTCAGGAGTAAATGTCAGTTGGCTTTTCATAGCCGATCATTCAGAGTATCTCTACTACTCCTGCTGTCTCTAGAGAGTTGAAAACAGCAGGTCTGGGACAGGTAGCACATCCGGTGAACAGGTCAGGATTCCATAGCCGCAGGCAGAACAGTTGAAACTGGAGCAGCAGCACGACCAGGTGGACTGGGGACAGTAAGGAGTCATCATGCCAGGTAGTCCTAATTCATCTAGCCTGGTGCTATACAGTTCATGTTTGAATTACTACTTGTTGTTGCCATCTTCGTTGTCCGCACCTAACCTCACTGTCTTCAATAACACAGACGATTTGTTGATTCCTGCCAGTGACACACTGGCGTCAGTCGTTACTATGGCAATTTGAGATGGAGCTGACCATAGCTCAAATTAACATAGTTGACGATAAAAATACTAAATATAGAGATGTTTTTGTGTTAAATACACACGTTTAGTATTAGTGGATTGAATACATCTCTTTGTTTAGATTTACTTCCTAAAGTGTTTCCATTCCCCTTTAAGAGTTGATAGTGTTTCCATTCCCCTTTAAGAGATGATAGTGTTTCCATTCCCCTTTAAGAGATGATAGTGTTTCCCTTTAAGAGTTGACGATGTGCTCAGTGATGTGGGCTGGTGTGGATAAAATGCCAGGGCCAAATTCTTGTCCCAGTCTGCCCCTGCTGCTGTTCTGTTCGCTCCCACAGACTGCCAATCCTATCCAAGACATCAAAGCCGACCCGCCCCCACCTCCGTTACTCTCCCCATCCCAAAAAGCAACATGTGGAGCTGTGCCTTTTTGAATTGGCAAGTGGCGGCGTCGGTTGAATGGAGTTTGAAGGAGAGCTAGAGCATTGCAGCCCGGGAGAGCGCAGAGAGAAAGAGAGGGAGAAGCACATGTTTATTGATTTTCTTTCCCTTCCTCTTTGCCTGAGTGTAGGCCTTGCTACAAGTTTCTAGAATCCTTTACAGATATTCAAATCCTTTTCAAATGACTTTTTCCGGGTATTATTCGTGATATCAGGGGCTTGTCGGAACTTAAATGTGATTTTGGGTCGTGCATCATGAGTGGAAGAACGAGAAAGAGCTCCTCTAATGTTCTACGGTCCACATTAGCCGTATCTGATTCAGGAGAGATGCAGAGGTTGATCCGGGTGGAAACCACCCCGGTGCTGAAATGTAGGATGGATTGTGGTGAGTGTTATTTTTATATATTTATTTTTTTGTGAAATGAAGTGGGCTCTATGATTCAAGCTTCATGGTTAACAACTTACTGAAATGTGAAATTTAATTAATTTGTGCTAAATATTATATTGAGTAGACGACCCACTCAGAACTAGGCTTTATATCAGAAGGTACAAGGGCAGCTTCTTTCAGGACTACTTAAAGATCAATTATTTTAGTAGAAACAAACGTTTTGGGCCTCATTGCTCATATCGTAAGGATACGATGGCATATTATTTTCCAGCTAAAATAAATTAATAAAAGCAATGTAGACTGTCAAAAAAAGAGAGGACTTGTTCTATGAACACAAACAGACAAACTACTAATAACATGACCTGAAATTAAATGTATTATAACGATGATAATACTAATAAATAATTTGCCAACATTTAAAGCCTATTCATTAATACACCTGCATAATTTAAACCTAGGCCTGCTACAGGTAATTTCCAATTAAAATGCATAACTAAGTGCTTGTTGTATGAATGCATTCAGTTGATCAAAAGGAACAACTTGAATTAATTGATTTTTGGTTACAGAATAACCTGGAAAGATTTATATAATAGGCCTTCTGGTGAATTAGTGATGTTTATATAATAGGCCTGCTGGTGAATTAGTCATGTTTATATAATAGGCCTGCTGGTGAATTAGTCATGTTTATATAATAGGCCTGCTGGTGAATTAGTCATGTTTATATAATAGGCCTGCTGGTGAATTAGTCATGTTTATATAATAGGCCTGCTGGTAAATTAGTCATGTTTATATAATAGGCCTGCTGGTGAATTAGTCATGTTTATATAATAGGCCTGCTGGTGAATTAGTCATGTTTATATAATAGGCCTGCTGGTGAATTAGTCATGTTTATATAATAGGCCTGCTGGTGAATTAGTCATGTTTATATAATAGGCCTGCTGGTGAATTAGTCATGTTTATATAATAGGCCTGCTGGTGAATTAGTCATGTTTATATAATAGGCCTGCTGGTGAATGTCATGTTTATATAATAGGCCTGCTGGTAAATTAGTCATGTTTATATAATAGGCCTGCTGGTGAATTAGTCATGTTTATATAATAGGCCTGCTGGTGAATTAGTCATGTTTATATAATAGGCCTGCTGGTGAATTAGTCATGTTTATATAATAGGCCTGCTGGTGAATTAGTCATGTTTATATAATAGGCCTGCTGGTGAATTAGTCATGTTTATATAATAGGCCTGCTGGTGAATTAGTCATGTTTATATAATAGGCCTGCTGGTGAATTAGTCATGTTTATATAATAGGCCTGCTGGTGAATTAGTCATGTTTATATAATAGGCCTGCTGGTGAATTAGTCATGTTTATATAATAGGCCTGCTGGTGAATTAGTCATGTTTATATAATAGGCCTGCTGGTGAATTAGTCATGTTTATATAATAGGCCTGCTGGTGAATTAGTCATGTTTATATAATAGGCCTGCTGGTGAATTAGTCATGTTTATATTATAGGCCTGCTGGTGAATTAGTCATGTTTATATAATAGGCCTGCTGGTGAATTAGTCATGTTTATATTATAGGCCTGCTGGTGAATTAGTCATGTTTATGTAATATTAGATGTCCTTGAATGCAATGAAGATAAACTAATGGCAATTTGTTCACACCACTACCACATAATACCACCAAAAACACACTGCCTGAAAATACTACCAATACAATACTGTCATATAATACTACCAATACAATACTGTCATATAATACTACCAATACATCTAATGATATTCCCATGCTATGATGTTGTCTTAGGTCTCTCTTTATGCTGTGTTTGGCACCAGCGAAAGTCACCGCAGTCACAGTGTGTGTGTGTGTGTGTGTGTGTGTGTGTGTGTGTGTGTGTGTGTGTGTCATCAGAAGCCGGTCACTGTGGGAACAGCCATGGAAGTGAACCCACTGCAGGGCCAGAAAGGCCCCCTTCTGCTTCCTCTCCCTAACCCTAACCCTAACCCTCTGTTTTAGCCCCTCTGTTTGATGCATTATTTTAGAGTTATTTTATTCATTTATCAGCTAGGCTGAATACCATCAAAGACAACAACACCAAAACATGGTGTTTAAGGGCAAGCGAAGATCATGTTTAGGGGGCAGCTGTGTCTCTACCATTCGCTCCTTTTGAGTAGGTTTGCTTTAGAAGGTTAAACAGTATGTAGTGTGCTCTTTTCTCTCTCTGCTCTCACCTCAGCTAGAGGTGCCAGCTGGTGGGGTGGGTGGGGGTGGGGGGTTGCTGTGGTTACAGGGTCGGTTTGGCACTGTGATGAAAGACGTGATGATGTAACGTGTCTGCCTCCCGTTACTGGCCCTGCAGATAACGGCTAATCATTCCTCAACAATGAGTCACTTTTACTTTCTAAAGAATGTGTTGATTGTATGAATCTATTTTTTTTATTGCCATTTTCAGCATTATTGTGATCATTATTGTGATCATTATTGTGATCATTATTGTGATCATGTTAATGTCAGTGGTTCTGCTTACGCCGGCTACAGTGATGTAGTCAGGGATTATCTGTGGCTGACTGAGTGGCTGAGTAAGGGTTAGAGGTCAAGGGTCAGGGGTTGAAGAGGTGATAGAGGGGGGTCCTGGAACCCTGCATCTCTTTAACCCTCTCTAGAAGGGATGGCTGATTTTGTTATCTGGTGTTACTGCTATGTTGCTGACTAGTGTTTAGTGGGGTCAGACATCAGTAATGTATTCGTTATATACACTGCCCCTCCCAGGACCCTCTCTACAACTCTTAACCCCTACCCCCCAGGACCTTACCCCCTCTCTACAACCCCTACCCCTACCCCAGGACCTTACCCCCTCTCTACAACCTTAACCCCTACCCCCAGGACCTTACCCCCTCTCTACACCCCTACCCCCAGGACCTTACCCCCTCTCTTCTACCCCTAACCCCCAGGACCTTACACCCTCTCTACAACCCCTACCCCCCAGGACCTTACCCCCTCTCTACAACCCCTAACCCCCAGGACCTTACCCCCTCTCTACAACCCCTACCCCCAGGACCTTACCCCCTCTCTACAACTCCTACCCCCAGGACCTTACCCCCTCTCTACAACCCCTACCCCCAGGACCTTACCCCCTCTCTACAACTCTTAACCCCCAGGACCTTACCCCATCTCTACAACCCCTACCCCCAGGACCTTTACCCCCTCTCTACAACCCTTAACCCCCAGGACCTTACCCCTCTCTACAACCCCTAACCCCCAGGACCTTACCCCCCCCCCAGGACCTTAGCCCCTCTCTACAACCCCTAACCCCCAGGACCTTACCCCCTCTCTACAACCCCTACCCCCAGGACCTTACCCCCTCTCTACAACCCCTACCCCCAGGACCTTACCCCCTCTCTACAACTCCTACCCCCAGGACCTTAGCCCCTCTCTACAACTCTTAACCCCTACCCCCAGGACCTTACCCCTCTTTACAACCCCTACCCCCAGGACCTTACCCCCTCTCTACAACTCTTAACCCCCAGGACCTTACCCCCTCTCTACAACTCTTAACCCCCCAGGACCTTACCCCATCTCTACAACTCTTAACCCCCAGGACCTTACCCCCTCCCTACAACTCTTAACCCCCAGCAGCTTACCCCATCTCTACAACTCTTAACCCCCAGGATCTTACCCCCTCTCTACAACTCTTAACCCCTACCCCCAGGACCTTACCCCCTCTCTACAACTCTTAACCCCCAGGAACTTACCTCCTCTCTACAACCCCTACCCCCAGGACCTTGCCCACTCTCTACAACTCTTAACCCCAGGAACTTACCTCCTCTCTACAACCCCTACCCCCAGGACCTTACCCCTCTCTACAACCCTACCCCCAGGACCTTACCCCCTCTCTACAACTCTTAACCCCTACCCCCAGGATCTTACCCCCTCTCTACAACTCTTAACCCCCAGGACCTTACCCCCTCTCTACAACAACCCCTACCCCCAGGACCTTACCCCCTCTCTACAACCCCTACCCCCAGGACCTTACCCCCTCTCTACAACCCCTACCCCCAGGACCTTACCCCCTCTCTACAACTCTTAACCCCTACCCCCAGGACCTTACCCCTCTCTACAACCCCTACCCCCCAGGACCTTACCCCCTCTCTACAACTCTTAACCCCTACCCCCAGGACCTTACCCCCTCTCTACAACCTACCCCCAGGACCTTACCCCCTCTCTACAACTCTTAACCCCCAGGACCTTACCCCCTCTCTACAACTCTTAACCCCCCAGGACCTTACCCCATCTCTACAACTCTTAACCCCCAGGACCTTACCCCCTCTCTACAACTCCCTACCCCCAGGAGCTTACCCCATCTCTACAACTCTACCCCCTCTAACCCCCAGGATCTTACCCCCTCTCTACAACTCTTAACCCCTACCCCCAGGACCTTACCCCCTCTCTACAACTCTTACTTACCCCCTCTCTACAACCCCTACCCCCAGGACCTTGCCCCCTCTCTACAACTCTTAACCCCCAGGAACTTACCCCCTCTCTACAACTCTTAACCCCTACCCCCCAGGACCTTACCCCCTCTCTACAACTCTACCCCCAGGACCTTACCCCCTCTCTACAACTCTTAACCCCTACCCCCAGGACCTTACCCCCTCTCTACAACTCTTAACCCCTACCCTCCAGGACCTTACCCCCTCTCTACAACTCTTAACCCCCAGGACCTTACCCCCTCTCTACAACTCTTAACCCCTACCCCCAGGACCTTACCCCCTCTCTACAACTCTTAACCCCTACCCCCAGGACCTTACCCCCTCTCTACAACCCTACCCCCAGGACCTTACCCCATCTCTACAACTCTTAACCCCTACCCCCAGGACCTTACCCCCTCTCTACAACTCTTAACCCCTACCCCCAGGACCTTACCCCCTCTCTACAACCCCTACCCCCCAGGACCTTACCCCATCTCTACAACTCTTAACCCCTACCCCCAGGACCTTACCCCATCTCTACAACTCTTAACCCCTACCCTCCAGGACCTTACCCCCTCTCTACAACTCTTAACCCCTACCCCCAGGACCTTACCCCATCTCTACAACTCTTAACCCCCTACCCCCAGGACCTTACAACTCTTAACCTCTACCCTCCAGGACCTTACCCCCCTCTCTACAACCTTAACCCCTACCCCCAGGACCTTACCCCATCTCTACAACTCTTAACCCCCAGGACCTTACCCCTCTCTACAACTCCCCTACCCCCCAGGACCTTACCCCTCTCTACAACTCTTAACCCCTACCCCCAGGACCTTACCCCCTCTCTACAACTCTTAACCCCCTACCCCCAGGACCTTACCCCCCTCTCTACCTCTTAACCCCTACCCCCAGGACCTTACTCTCTACAACTCTTAACCCCTACCCCCAGGACCTTACCCCCTCTCTACAACTCTTAAACCCCAGGACCTTACCCCCTCTCTACAACTCTTAACCCCCAGGACCTTACCCCCTCTCTACAACTCTTAACCCCAGGACCTTACCCCATCTCTACAACTCTTACCCTACCCCCAGGACCTTACCCCCTCTCTACAACTCTTACCCCCAGGACCTTACCCCCTCTCTACAACTCTTAACCCCTACCCCCAGGACCTTACCCCCTCTCTACAACTCTTAACCCCTACCCCCAGGACCTTACCCCCTCTCTACAACTCTTAACCCCTACCCCCAGGACCTTACCCCCTCTCTACAACTCTTAACCCCTACCCCCAGGACCTTACCCCCTCTCTACAACTCTTAACCCCCTCTACTCTAACCCCCCCCCAGGACCTTACCCCTCTCTACAACTCTTAACCCCTACCCCCAGGACCTTACCCCCTCTCTACAACTCTTAACCCCTACCCCCAGGACCTTACCCCCTCCATCTCTACCCCCAACTCTTACAACCCCTACCCCCCAGGACCTTACCCCCTCTCTACAACTCTTAACCCCAGGACCTTCCCCCATCTCTACAACTCTTAACCCCTACCCCCAGGACCTTACCCCCCCCATCTCTACAACTCTTAACCCCTACCCCCAGGACCTTACCCCCTCTCTACAACTCTTAACCCCTACCCCCCAGGACCTTACCCCATCTCTACAACTCTAACCCCTACCCCCAGGACCTTACCCCCTCTCTACAACTCTTACCCCCCCCCAGGACCTTACCCCCTCTCTACAACTCTTAACCCCTACCCCCAGGACCTTACCCCATCTCTACAACTCTTAACCCCTACCCCCAGGACCTTACCCCTCTCTACAACCCCTACCCCCAGGACCTTACCCCCTCTCTACAACTCTTAACCCCCAGGACCTTACCCCATCTCTACAACCCCTACCCCCCAGGACCTTACCCCCTCTCTACAACCCCTACCCCCAGGACCTTACCCCCTCTCTACAACCCTACCCCCAGGACCTTACCCCCTCTCTACAACCCCTAACCCCCAGGACCTTACCCCTCTCTACAACTCTTAACCCCTACCCCCAGGACCTTACCCCCTCTCTACAACCCCTACCCCCCAGGACCTTACCCCCTCTCTACAACTCTAACCCCCAGGACCTTACCCCTCTCTACAACTCTTAACCCCTACCCCCAGGACCTTACCCCCCTCTCTTAACCCCCCCAGGACCTTACCCCATCTCTACAACTCTTAACCCCCAGGACCTTACCCCTCTCTACAACTCTTAACCCCCAGGACCTTACCCCATCTCTACAACTCTTACCCCTACCCCCAGGACCTTACTTACCTACAACTCTTCTTACCCCATCTCTACAACCCCTACCCCCAGGAACTCTCTACAACTCTTAACCCCTACCCCCAGGACCTTACCCCTCTCTACAACTCTTAACCCCCAGGACCTTACCCCCTCTCTCTCAACCCCTACCCCCAGGACCTTGCCCCCTCTCTACAACTCTTTAACCCCCAGGAACTTACCCCTCTCTACAACTCTTAACCCCTACCCTCCAGGACCTGCCCCCCTCTCTACAACTCTTAACCCCCAGGACCTTACCCCTCTCTACAACTCTTAACCCCTACCCTCCAGGACCTTACCCCCTCTCTACAACTCTTAACCCCTACCCCCAGGACCTTACCCCCTCTCTACAACTCTTAACCCCTACCCTCCAGGACCTTACCCCCTCTCTACAACTCTTAAACCCCCAGGACCTTACCCCTCTCTACAACTCTTAACCCCCAGGACCTTACCCCCTCTCTACAACTCTTAACCCCTACCTCCCAGGACCTTACCCCCTCTCTACAACCCCTACCCCCCAGGACCTTACCCCCTCTCCAACCCCTACCCCCCTTACCCCATCTCTACAACTCTTAACCCCTACCCCCAGGACCTTACCCCATCTCTCATCTCTACATCTCTACAACTCTTAACCCCCTACCCCCAGGACCTACCCCCAGGACCTTACCCCCTCTCTACAACTCTTAACCCCTACCCCCAGGACCTTACCCCCTCTCTACAACTCTTAACCCCTACCCCCAGGACCTTACCCCATCTCTACAACTCTTAACCCCTACCCCCAGGACCTTACCCCATCTCTACAACTCTTAATCCCCCCTCCAGGACCTTACCCCCTCTCTACAACTCTTAACCCCTACCCCCAGGACCTTACCCCATCTCTACAACTCTTAACCCCTACCTCCCAGGACCTTACCCCCTCTCTACAACCCCTACCCCCAGGACCTTACCCCCTCTCTACAACTCTTAACCCCCAGGACCTTACCCCATCTCTACAACCCCTACCCCCAGGACCTTACCCCTCTCTACAACTCTTAACCCCAGGACCTTACCCCCTCTCTACAACCCCTACCCCCAGGACCTTACCCCCTCTCTACAACCCCTAACCCCAGGACCTTACCCCCTCTCTACAACCCCTACCCCCAGGACCTTACCCCCTCTCTACAACCCCTACCCCCAGGACCTTACCCCCTCTCTACAACTCCTACCCCCAGGACCTTAGCCCCTCTCTACAACTCTTAACCCCTACCCCCAGGACCTTACCCCTCTTACAACCCCTACCCCCAGGACCTTACCCCCTCTCTACAACTCTTAACCCCCAGGACCTTACCCCCTCTCTACAACTCTTAACCCCCAGGACCTTACCCCATCTCTACAACTCTTAACCCCCAGGACCTTACCCCCTCCCTACAACTCTTAACCCCCAGCAGCTTACCCCATCTCTACAACTCTTAACCCCCAGGATCTTACCCCCTCTCTACAACTCTTAACCCCTACCCCCAGGACCTTACCCCCTCTCTACAACTCTTAACCCCAGGAACTTACCTCCTCTCTACAACCCCTACCCCCAGGACCTTGCCCACTCTCTACAACTCTTAACCCCCAGGAACTTACCTCCTCTCTACAACCCCTACCCCCAGGACCTTACCCCCTCTCTACAACCCTACCCCCAGGACCTTACCCCCTCTCTACAACTCTTAACCCCTACCCCCAGGATCTTACCCCCTCTCTACAACTCTTAACCCCTACCCTCCAGGACCTTACCCCCTCTCTACAACTCTTAACCCCCCCCCCAGGACCTTACCCCCTCTCTACAACTCTTAACCCCTACCCTCCAGGACCTTACCCCCTCTCTACAACTCTTAACCCCTACCCTCCAGGACCTTACCCCCTCTCTACAACTCTTAACCCCCCCTTACCCCTCTCTACAACTCTTAACCCCTACCCTCCAGGACCTTACCCCCTCTCTACAACTCTTAACCCCTACCTCCCAGGACCTTACCCCCTCTCTACAACTCCTACCCCCAGGACCTTACCCCTCTCTACAACTCTTAACCCCTACCCCCAGGACCACCCCCTCTCTACAACTCTTAACCCCTACCCCCAGGACCTTACCCCCTCTCTACAACCTTAACCCTACCCCCAGGACCTTACCCCATCTCTACAACTCTTAACCCCTACCCCCAGGACCTTACCCCATCCTCTACAACTCTTAACCCCTACCCTCCAGGACCTTACCCCATCTCTACAACTCTTAACCCCCCCCCCCCCAGGACCTTACCCCATCTCTACAACTCTTAACCCCTACCCCCAGGACAACTCTTAACCTCTACCCTCCCCCATCTCTACAACTCTTAACCCCTACCCCCAGGACCTTACCCCATCTCTACAACTTTTAACCCCTACCCCCAGGACCTTACCCCTCTCTACAACCCCTACCCTCCAGGACCTTACCCCATCTCTACAACTTTTAACCCCTACCCCCAGGACCTTACCCCCTCTCTACAACTCTTAACCCCTACCCCCAGGACCTTACCCCCTCTCTACAACTCTTAACCCCTACCCCCAGGACCTTACCCCCTCTCTACAACTCTTAACCCTAACCCCCAGGACATTACCCCCTCTCTACAACTCTTAAACCCCAGGACCTTACCCCCTCTCTACAACTCTTAACCCCAGGACCTTACCCCCTCTCTACAACTCTTAACCCCCAGGACCTTACCCCATCTCTACAACTCTTAAACCCCAGGACTTACCCCCTCTCTACAACTCCTAACCCCCAGGACCTTACCCCCTCTCTACAACTCTTCCCCCCCTACCCTCCAGGACCTTACCCCCTCTCTACAACTCTTAACCCCTACCCCCAGGACCTTACCCCCTCTCTACAACTCTTAACCCCTACCCCCCAGGACCTTACCCCTTCTCTACAACTCTTAACCCCTACCCCCAGGACCTTACCCCCTCTCTACAACTCTTAACCCCTACCCCCAGGACCTTACCCCCTCTCTACAACTCTTAACCCCTACCCCCAGGACCTTACCCCCTCTACAACTCTTAACCCCTACCCCCAGGACCTTACCCCATCTCTACAACTCTTAACCCCTACCCCCAGGACCTTACCCCATCTCTACAACTCTTAACCCCCAGGACCTTAACTCTACAACCTTATCCCCCCCCCCAGGACCTTACCCCTCCCCATCTACCCCATCTCTACAACTCTTAACCCCTACCCCAGGACCTTACCCCATCTCTACAACTCTTAACCCCTACCCCCTCTTACCCCATCTCTACAACTCTTAACCCCTACCCCCAGGACCTTACCCCATCTCTACAACTCTTAACCCCTACCCCCAGGACCTTACCCCCTCTCTACAACTCTTAACCCCTACCCCCAGGACCTTACCCCATCTCTACAACTCTTAACCCCTACCCCCAGGACCTTACCCCATCTCTACAACTCTTAATCCCCTCCCCAGGACCTTACCCCCTCTCTACAACTCTTAACCCCTACCCCCAGGACCTTACCCCATCTCTACAACTCTTAACCCCTACCCCCAGGACCTTACCCCATCTCTACAACTCTTAACCCCTACCCCCAGGACCTTACCCCATCTCTACAACTCTTAACCTCTACCCTCCAGGACCTTACCCCATCTCTACAACTCTTAACCCCTACCCCCAGGACCTTACCCCATCTCTACAACTCTTAACCCCTACCCCCAGGACCTTACCCCCTCTCTACAACTCTTAACCCCTACCCCCAGGACCTTACCCCCTCTCTACAACTCTTAACCCCTACCCCCTAGGACCTTACCCCTCTCTACAACTCTTAACCCCTACCCCCAGGACCTTACCCCATCTCTACAACTCTTAACCCCTACCCCCAGGACCTTACCCCATCTCTACAACTCTTAACCCCTACCCCCAGGACCTTACCCCATCTCTACAACTCTTAACCCCCAGGACCTTACCCCATCTCTACAACTCTTAAACCCCCCCCTCCAGGACCTTACCCCCTCTCTACAACTCTTAACCCCTACCTCCCAGGACCTTACCCCATCTCTACAACTCTTAACCCCTACCTCCCAGGACCTTACCCCATCTCTACAACTCTTAACCCCCCTCCAGGACCTTACCCCCTCTCTACAACTCTTAACCCCTACCCCCAAGGACCTTACCCCCTCTCTACAACTCTTAACCCCTACCCCCAAGGACCTTACCCCATCTCTACAACTCTTAACCCCTAATTCTACCTGCCAGCTCCTCCTCTGCCAGCTCCTCCTCTGCCCCAGTATAAAGACCTCTCCCTCTCCCGCTGGGTCCCAAATTGCAACCTATTCCCATAGGGCTCTGGTCTATAGTAGTGCACTATATAGGGAATAGGGCTCTGGTCTAAAGTAGTGCACTATATAGGTAATAGGGCTCTGGTGTAAAGTAGTACACTATATATGGAATAGGGCCCTGGTCTAAAGTAGTGCACTATTTAGGGAATAGGGTGCCATTTGCGACACGTTCTCCCTTAGCAGGTGAGGAGCCCCAGTCTGAAGCCCTGTCCCCTCCGTCCATGCTCCCCCTCCCCGGGACATTTTAGGGAGAGGGAGAGAGGGAGAGAGGGAGAGAGAGAGAGAGAGAGAGAGAGAGAGAGAGAGAGAGAGAGAGAAAAAAAAATTGGGTTGAATGTCCAGGGTGTTAGTTAGTGAGGTGTAGGTTGGATCACTAGAGAGTGAGCAGGGCGCCGCTTCCCCTAACAACCACACATTACACCAAGCATTTCTCTGTTGCCATGGAAGAAGCCTGGCCCAGTCCTCCCCCACCGAGGCTGCCAGACACCAGCTTTAACAGACAGGGGGTGGTATCATGCTGTCCTCTCGCTCTCTATCTCTCTCTTTCTCTCTCAATTTCATTTCAATATAAGAGGCTTTATTGGCATGGGAAACATATGTTTACATTGCCAAAGCAAGTGAAGTAGATAATAAACAAAAATCAAAATCCCAAATGGTTTGGATAGTCAAGTTACACACAGCTCTGACTTACACACCCCACCAGACATGCCACCAGGGGTCTTTTCACAGTCCCCAAACCTAGAACAAATTCAAGGAAATGTACAGTATTATATAGAGCCATTATTGTATGGAACTCTATTCCATCTAATATTGCTCAAATAAACAGCAAACCTGGTTTCAAAAAACAGATTGAGCAACACCACAACGTCTCTCTCTTGTTTTTCTGTATTGACATGTAGGCTACGTGCCTTTTTAGTTCTGTCCATGAGCTGTTCATGTCTATTGATGTTCTGTATTATGTTTCATGTTCTGTGTGGACCCCAGGAAGAGTAGCTGCTGCTTCAGCCGTGGGTAGCAGCTAGCAGGTAGACTAGTGGTTAGAGTTTTGGGCCAGTAACCGGAAGGTTGCAAGATCAAATCCCTGAGCTGACAAGGTAAAAAATCTGTTGTTCTTCCCCTGAACGAGGCAGTTAACCCACTGTTTCTAGGCCATCATTGGAAGTAAGAATTTGTTCATAACTCACTTACCTAGTTAAAATATATATATATATATTTGGCAGGAGGTTAGGAAGTGCAGCTCAGTTTCCAGTGAGCATGTAGCCTGTCTTCTCTTGAGAGCCAGGTCTGCCTACGGTGGCCTTTCTCAATAGCAAGGCTATGCTCACTGAGTCTGGACATATTCAAATCTTTCCGTTGTACACAGAGGATAATTCTGCGTGCAGAGTCTCAATTTGGTGTTTGTCCCATTTTGTGAATTCTTGGTTGGTGTCGGACCCCAGACCTCACAACAATGAAGGGCGATGGGCTCTATGACTGATTCAAGTATTTTTAGCCAGAGATCCTAATTGGTAATCGACACCGCAGTTTTCAGCTGTGTTATTTTATTAACAATGACATTTCTAAGTCACCCCAAACTTTTGAACGGTAGAGTACTTGTAAACAAACAGGTATCTTTGTCGACATGAGTCTTTCTCTTCCCTATTTCCCGTGACCCCTTTCCTTCCTTCCTCTCTCTCTCTCTCTCTCTCTCTCTCTCCCCCCGCCCCCTACAGAGGAGCGAGGGTCATGGGCTGCCCCATGCCACGCGGGTGAGGGAGGGCTCCAGTGGGCTGGTACTGACACTGGTGTCCATGGCGTGTGTGGGCGGGCTGGTGGTGGTAGCATTGACCATCGCCTGTCTCCGACACCATGCCAAGCAGCTGGCCTCAGGGAAACTGGGCCTCGGACCCGAGGGAGGACCGGAGACACACGTTGACTACCAGGTAGGAGAGGCCAGGAGGTACTTTGTCCCAAATGACACCCTATTCTTTATAGAGAGAGCTACTTCGAAAGAGTTGGTGCACGTCATTTCAACCAAAACATTTGAAGACGTTGGAAAACATTGGATTTGCAAAAAGTCATCAACCTAAAGGAATTCTGTCATTATTTTCACCAAACTTTTAATCTAAATTCCTTTTTTTTTTTATTGTGTTTGTGGATTTCATATTGAAAATATATATAGATAATTGGTTAATTGGTTTGACTTATGTACACCTGAGGCAATGGACATTCAGGAGAGTATTATGGGATGCTGTGTGCTCTATTCATTCTCTTTACAGCCCTGCCGTTAGTTGAAGGCAGCCAATCCAATAGTTTCAGAAAAGTAGTTACTTTCTTAGATCTGTAATCAAATAGCTTTAAAAAGTAGTCCTTTTTAGGGGGTCTATATTCAAATAGCTTTAAAAAGTAGTCCTTTTTAGGGGGTCTATATTCAAATAGCTTTAAAAAGTAGTCCTTTTTAGGGGGTCTATATTCAAATAGCTTGAAAAAGTAGTCCTTTTTAGGGGGTCTATATTCTTTAAAAATAGCTTTCAAATAAAAGTAGTCCTTTTTAGGGGTCTATATTCAAATAGCTTTAAAAAGTAGTCCTTTTAGGGGTCTATATTCAAATAGCTTTAAAAAGTAGTCCTTTTAGGGGGTCTATATTCAAAAGCTTTAAAAAGTAGTCCTTTTTTTAGGGGGTCTATATTCAAATAGCTTTAAAAAGTAGTCCTTTTTAGGGGTCTATATTCAAATAGCTTTAAAAAGTAGTCCTTTTTAGGGGGTCTATATTCAAATAGCTTTTTTAAAAAGCTTTAGTCCTTTTTAGGGGTCTATATTCAAATAGCTTTAAAAAGTAGTCCTTTTAGGGGTCTATATTCAAATAGCTTTAAAAAGTAGTCCTTTTTAGGGGGTCTATATTCAAATAGCTTTAAAAAGTAGTAGGGGGTCTATATTCAAATAGCTTTTAGTCCTTTTTAGGGGGTCTATATTCAAATAGCTTTAAAAAGTAGTCCTTTTTAGGGGGTCTATATTCAAATAGCTTTAAAAAGTAGTCCTTTTTAGGGGGTCTATATTTCTTTAAAAAAATAGCTTAGCTTTAAAAAGTAGTCCTTTTAGGGGGTCTATATTCAAATAGCTTGAAAAAGTAGTCCTTTTAGGGGTCTATATTCAAATAGCTTGAAAAAGTAGTCCTTTTTAGGGGGGGGTCTATATTCAAATAGCTTTAAAAAGTAGTCCTTTTTAGGGGTCTATATTCAAATAGCTTGAAAAAGTAGTCCTTTTTAGGGGGTCTATATTCAAATAGCTTGGGTCTATATTCAAATAGCTTTAAAAGTAGTCCTTTTAGGGGGTCTATATTCAAATAGCTTTAAAAAGTAGTCCTTTTTAGGGGTCTATATTCAAATAGCTTTAAAAAGTAGTCCTTTTTAGGGGGTCTATATTCAAATAGCTTGAAAAAGTAGTCCTTTTTAGGGGGTCTATATTCAAATAGCTTGAAAAAGTAGTCCTTTTTAGGGGGTCTATATTCAAATAGCTTGAAAAAGTAGTCCTTTTTAGGGGGTCTATATTCAAATAGCTTGAAAAAGTAGTCCTTTTTAGGGGGTCTATATTCAAATAGCTTTAAAAAGTAGTCCTTTTTAGGGGGTCTATATTCAAATAGCTTTAAAAAGTAGTCCTTTTTAGGGGGTCTATATTCAAATAGCTTTAAAAAGTAGTCCTTTTTAGGGGGTCTATTTTCAAATAGTTATACACTGCTCAACACAATAAAGGGAACACTTAAACAACACAATGTAACTCCAAGTCAATCACACTTCTGTGAAATCACACTGTCCACTTAGGAAGCAACACTGATTGACAATAAATTCCACATGCTGTTGTGCAAATGGAATAGACAACAGGTGGAAATTATAGGCAATTAGCAAGACACCCCCAATAAAGGAGTGGTTCTGCAGGGGGTGACCACAGACCACTTCTCAGTTCCTATGCTTCCTGGCTGATGTTTTGGTCACTTTTGAATGCTGGCAGTGCTTTCACTCTAGTGGTAGCATGAGATGGAGTCTACAACCCACACAAGTGGCTCAGGTAGTGCAGATCAACCAGGATGGCACATCAATGCGAGCTGTGGCAAG